>NC_090222.1:29765000-30065000 GCF_024489055.1 Chanodichthys erythropterus
ATGAAGAATAAAACAATTGATTAAACTTAAGTAAGCAAAAACACAAAAAGTGCTATCAATTCAAAGTTTCAGCATCGTCTAGAGTAGTTTGAATGGTGAACAGAAGTATGACCATACCTACTCAAATCAAACTGTTGATGTTGTAAATGAATGAATCGCAAATACTCAGAGATATGTGCTTCTGTGCTATCAAGGTAGTGCTTCAACTAACCTGCTGAAGTTGCTGTTTGTATTCTTCCCGATGACTCTTCTTCATGTGCCTTTCCTTGGCTTTTGAGTTGCAGAAAGTAATAAAACACTGGAAACACTGCAAGCTTTCATGCTGGTCTAAATACACACACAGAGAGAGGATGAGAAATTTAAAACACTACTATGGAAGACAATGCTAATTATTAAAAGTTTATAATAAATGTATATACATAGTGTAAAATAAAAACATCTAAAAGTATAACTTAGAAAAAGAAAGGATTTCGGAGCGTGATAAGCATAACAATATTAATCCAGTAATACTGGATCCTGGGATATTTTAGGAATCCTGTTTTATAATCATACTTCCCAAAACTTAAAAGTTATTTATTTTATTCTAGGACACCATTCACCATTACACTATTTGAAAATTGGCATAACACTATGCAACAGGTGCCAATTAGAAACACATTTAAAAGCTTTCCATAACTGATTCCAGTACAAAATCAATGATTTTCCATCACACTCACATGACTGAATGATAGGAGGTGGTGCACGGTCCTGAATGGATGGGGTGTAGGCATCCTCTGTCTTCTCAGGTGGCAGCTCAGCAGGGGCAGCAGCCTCTCCACCTCCCATTACTATCTCCTCTATCTTCAGTATGTCAGAGTCCATTATGAGGACTTAGGGATTCAATGTACACCTGCTGTAAATTTTACTGTAACGAAAACAGGATAGACAATTTATATATACAAATATACTGGGTATAAACATATTAAGAGTGTCCCAATCCCAACACCCATTTAAAAAGTGCCACTCAAATTAATAAACAACGTAAGAACACAATGAAAGCGTACTTCAGTGTTCAGAATGAAGTTTTTACAAGACAAGTCAATTAAGCCATTAAAACAAAACATAGCGGACAAGCCTGAAGATATATTACCTACCTTTTTAAGACGCACTAAGACTTAACATCACAACAGTCTCAGAATATTTGTCCATAACATAAAAAATGTTAGGATACTAAACGTCTCCAATTGCGCGTTTTAGAGCCGCCTACCGTTTGTTCGCGTTAACTAAGCTATGCTACGCTACATGCTACCGGCTAACAAGGCCTACAGGGGCCTTGAGCTTCTGCAAACTAAACCAATGCTATGTAACGTTAGCTAACTAGCTCATTACTTCATGTATTGAAATTAGTCCCACTACCAATGTGCCGATATCGCTATCAAAACAAAACTTTATCCGTTTGAACGGCGCAATGCTGTTGTTATTTATTAGGTTGCTACTACATTAGCTAGCTACTGAGTTCGAGGTTAAACTTGGTGTAGAGTAAAAACCAAGTTCGCTGGCCAAAGCGGTTTCAAACAAAGCCCCAAAAGAGGGAAATATTTATATTTTACATTAATTAAATCTGAGTCTTAAAAAAATATTCAGCAAAATTCTTACCTTAATGAGAATAGCCTTTTTGTCTGGAAGGAAAGGCATGAGCCAGACATACATTTGAAAATAAAGGGGGCGCAAACGTGTAGTCAGTGACCCGCTGTTAGACTGGAAAAAAAAAACCCTGCATCACGTGCCAAGGCGTCCGCTGTACTTTCCATTGTGTTGATAGAAAAGCAGAACAGGTATCGAGATGGCTTATTGGTAATGCAAAATAAGAAAATCATAACTAATTAAATAATAACGACTATAATCTATATATTAGGTTACATATAAATGCATTAAAGTGTTTATCACAAAAAGATTGAGCCCATACTATAAAATGTAAAAGGTTTTATTTCATACAAATAAACTGAAGATGATTTTGCAATGCACAATAAGCAGAAACCAATATAGTCATGAACTTATAAATGAAAACATCACATTCTAAACATGAAACTTTCCTTTTTAGGAAATAAAAAGCAAACAATTCATAGGACATGTTCTACTGCTAGGTAAAATACAATAAAATACCATTTTCGGTGGAAACATAAAAATTAGATAACAATCACTATATAACATTCATTATACACCCAAAAGGTTTAATTGTGTTATTTCCACACAACTTGGACAAGAAAAGATATGGGTGGCTCAGGGTTTGTCATGAGTCATGATGGTAAGCAATAACTTAATTAACCAGCTTATTTAAGTAAATGAGTAAATGTTTAAGTTTAAATGTTCACAGCATGTAATCCTCATGAAGACTCCCGACTGTGAAACTTCAGGAAACAGTTGTGGTTTCGAGAAATGCACAGGAACACACAGCATTTGAGACAACGC
Organism: Chanodichthys erythropterus; assembly: GCF_024489055.1. Lineage (NCBI taxonomy): Eukaryota > Metazoa > Chordata > Actinopteri > Cypriniformes > Xenocyprididae > Chanodichthys > Chanodichthys erythropterus. The sequence continues at coordinate 29,767,449 of NC_090222.1, forward strand.
ACACGTGATGTTCTCTCACAGCCTCCGAATCTACACCTCCTGGCCTCATCGCCCTCAGCCAGCTGCTCTGGCCAGTGGCCAAAGCCATCGTATCGTGTATGTTCATCTGGCAAAGGGGTCTCAAGAACCTGAGAAGGTCTTGAGTTTGGATCTGGGCCGTGTAGTTTGGGAGCAGGAGGGCAGGGTGGGGATGAGTCTTGAGTGTCAACGCCACTGGATAGAATCAGTGCTTTGGCCACCTCCAAACGAAATGCCATAAGTGTTAACAGATCTGTAATATGACTGTAATCTTGCTTATACTGTATCCATGCATTTACCAACACCAGATCAACCAAGTCCCAGAGAACAGAATGTGGCCAAGCGCTGACTGCCGAGTTTGTGCATGGAGTACGATAAAGACTTCTCAAGTCACGGTTAAGATTCGCAGCTTTAATAGCTCGCTCAAAGCCACTGACGAGAGATGTTGAGCGTGGCTTCTCCTTTACCACTGCTGAAAGGATAAAGCCATGATGACATCTGAAAAGTTTGAGTTTTCCATCTGAGCTCACAAACTCGTCACCTATTTGCCCTCTTGCCCCACCAACCTTGCCAGCGCTTTGCACACCCACCTCTAAAAGATGCTCTAGCATAGAAGGTGTGGAAAGCTCTGGTTTGCAAAGAAACACCATCCCTTCATTTCCATCTTTACCCCTAGAGACCATTTTCTCAACTACATTTTCTCTATTGGAGTCATCTGCACTCAAGTTGAAGTCCACAACCAACCCTCCACCACTTACGACAACCGTGTGAAGTAAAGAATGGGTTGGGTGTCTTTGAAAAGGAAGGGGGTACTGGTCAACCCCATAGCTTCCATTTCGTTCCAATGCCCGACAACCATCTTGAACTCTTCTAATCAATGGCATTACCTTCCACAAAGGATCTGTCTTTGAGTTTGCACAATTATGTGCATTCTCATTACTGTGCGCTTCATTACTCTGTCCTGGCTGGTCTCGATTACTTTCTTCAGATTGCTGATCGCTACTCGTCTCCATGGAAGCTCCACCAGAACTGACCAGCTTCAATTTACGAGTGAGCTCGCAGAATCTTGAAGCCGACATGGCATCGGAGATCAGAGGTACTCGGGTGCAGTCTTCCCAGTAGAGCTTTGTGCTGGGAAACTTTGTAAGAGGAAAACAGGGAAAGGGAGTCTCAGTTTAATTTAATGAGCAAGTTTATGAAAAAGTACAATAATAAGATGGTGACAATATAGTACAACAATAAGATGGTGACACCACTGATATGAATAAAATCTATTATCATTATTATATAATATATTATCAATATATTATGATTATATATTTAAATGACATTTAAATGAACCATATGAAAAAAATTAATGTAATTTTTTAAACATAACGTATTTTTAACTTTGATATTGGAAGTATATTTTCCAGAACTTTTTGTATTTTTTTAAACATTAGTCATGACAAATAAATAAAATCAAGAGACAAGCATCGTTTTAAAATAAATTATTAATTATATTATATTAAATATATATATATATATTAATTAATTGCTCACTTTTTAAACCTTGCACTGATGCTTAACCAAGAAAAAAAAAGAACAATAAATGTCAATAAAATGGTGTAGTGGCAAGGTTTTTGTTCAGGGCAGTTGACAAATTCACATAATAGCAATAAAAATGTGCAAAACAATATAAAGTCAAATTTATATATTTAAAGGTGCCCTAGAGGTGCCTTTTCAAAAGATGTAATATAAGTTTAAGGTGTCCCCTGAACGTGTCTGTGAAGTTTCAGCTCAAAATACCCCATAGATTTTTTTTAATAAATTTTTTTAACTGCCTATTTTGAGCCATTATTACATATGCACCGATTAAACGTGCGGCCCCTTTAAATCTCTCGCTCCTCTGCCCCCCGCGAGCTCTCAACTGCCTTAAACAGCAAACATAAAGTTCACACAGCTAATATAACCCTCAAAATGGATCTTTACAAAGTGTTCATCATGCATGCATCGATTCCTGTGAGTATAGTATTTATTTGGATGTTTACATTTGATTCTGAATGAGTTTGAGGCTGTGCTCCGTGGCTAACGGCTAATGCTACACTGTTGGAGAGATTTATAAAGAATGAATTTCTGTTTATGAATTATACAGACTGCAAGTGTTTAAAAATGAAAATAGCGAATACAGTAATAAACGATGGTAACTTTAACCACATTTAACAGTACATTAGCAACATGCTAACAAAACATTTAGAAAGACAATTTACAAATATCACTAAAAATATCATATCATCATGGATCATGTCAGTTACTATTGCTCCATCTGCCATTTTTCGCTATTGTCCTTGCTTGCTTACCTGCAATGTCTGTTGATTCGGCTGTGCTGCTCCAGTCGTTAATACTGCCTTGTGTAATGCATTGAACATGGATTGGCATATGCAAATATTGGGGGCGTACACCCTGACTGTTGCGTAACAGTCGGTGTTATGTTGAGATTTGCCTGTTCTTTGGTGGTCATTTAAACAAATGATTTATATAAGAAGGAGGAAACAATGGAGTTTGAGACTCACTGTATGTCATTTCCATGTACTGAACTCTTGTTATTCAACTATGCCGACGTAAATTCAATTTTTGAATCTAGGGCACCTTTAAATATATACGATTTATAAAAATTTTTTCCATGACTGAAATGTCAAGGAAATTTTTTGTCACCATCTACGACAATGACCCATTTTTCAAATGTTGTCATGCACTTATATTATGACTAACCTTCAGAGTTCCCATTGCAATGTGGATCCCCACATACTGTGCGACCTCTTTTTCTGTAACAGCGTTTGGCAGTTTTGATGTTTCTCTTGTGCAGACAGCAATTTCATTCCACGTGTCCAAACTAAAATACTGACTGAAATAGTTAATGGGCTTCCAGTTGAACTGCCTCTCTGGTTCTTTGTGTCTTGTTGGAGAGGCACCCATGTTTCTAAACAGGAGAGGAAAAAACAGCTTTTAAAGATTGTTGACAATAATTTGACATACCTGGTATCTTATTTTACACCAACAATACTTACGTTCTGCCACTTGGACCACATCTCTCTATGCTCTTCCGATGTACTGTACCATTACTTTGTAGTCCATGGTAACAGGACATCAAAATAGTTTCAGCTTCTGGTTCAGAATGGACACTATCGGCATCATCCGTGTCTGAATTCTCAGAGAGGAATTCTAGAAAGCCTTGAGTTCTCTGCTGTTCAGCACTAACATCACCTACAAAAACAATAAAGCACATTCTCAAACGGAGCTCAGGGAACAGACCACACTTCAAAGCAATAACCTGACTATTCTTTTATTTACCCTCTTCAGAGTTTGTGTACAGATGTTGCATGTCCATTTGTACTGAACCCACCCTGATTTCCTCACATTCTTCAATTCTAGATGAAGCCCCTATGTGATATGAGTGGGACTGATTAGTGATAACATGCAAAACAAATGTATTTGATTCTGCAAAGAATTCCAAATTCTTTGTAAATTATTTAAATATATCTTATAAAATCCAGAAAGATGTCCCCCACCTGCAAGCTCCCCCGAATCCAAGCATGACTGTTCTGCATGAGGAGGCTCCACTAAATGTTCCCTCTCTTCCTCCTTAACAGGATAAAATATACATTGCTTGCTGTAGGTCTGCATGGGCACTACATGAGAGTCTGAACAAGTGCCATCTCTGTTCTTATCTGAAAGATGAATAAAAAATAATTTTAATAATCAAAATGTTGCAGAAAGGGTTAAACAAAGAGCATATTAATAAATAAAAAGTGACAAAAGGTTTTGTTAAATAATTTCTTATTTATTGGGCTTCACTTTTTGACTTTCTCTGTGTCTTGGGATTTTTCCATTGTGCAGCTCATGTAACTCCCTAGACAAAACAAGAAGTAGTAGTCCTTGGACACACCGACACTCTCACGCACAACCAAAAGTTGAAGACACACACACATTTATGCACATACATTTCTTATTTGTTATTATATTTCTTGAAATGCCATACATGGTAAGGTTTGATTCTTAAGTCGTATGATTGGATGCTGAAGCCATCCTGGAGATTGTTGCTTGACCTATGTCTATAAATATGACCCTTCTTCCTGAATAATTTGGAGAATGCTTTGTACCACACTTGATCTGTGTCTGCTTGGTCATTCTCCCAAGGCCTCGTGATGCTGCTGCCACACATCACAGGGGTTGAGGCGCCTGTTTCTTAACTTAGGACTGGAATTACAAATAGTCTACCTATTATTGAGATTTTGATCTAACAGTTTGGGGGCTCGTCCGGGATATTCCCAAGAAACACGGGACTGGGGGACTGAGAGGTCATCCTTCATCACAGGTAAGTTGTTTTTTAATAATTTCCTGTGGTGGTAGGATTGACTGAACTCATCCCATAATAGGTAGTGTTATCCTAGGATAAACAAGCTGCACCAGATGACATCTGGTTAAATATATTTTCTTGATACTGCTGCTGCATTAGAAAAGAGACTAAGAAATAATTAAAGTCTAATCATTTGGTTAAAACTGACCTTGGCATGCAACACGGTGAGGATTTGCAGGCTGGAGTGCCTGGAACATCTCATTCGTAGTCACGTGGTCTTCTGCTTTCACAATAAACATCTGTACTCCACGCGTCGAACAACTCTCAGAAGAAATCAGACTGTGGTGAGCCAAATTTGAAGAACGTTCTTCTATTTTCATGTCAGAAGATGTGTAAGCTGAAGTCACTTTACTGGTATCCAACTTGGAGATTGCCTTTAATGAGAACATTATGTAATTCTGATGCACAATACCATACTTTACATGACACAATTAATAATCAACACCCTCCAAATGGGTTTAAAAGTTAATATTCAAATGTTGAAGGACAAAACATGCAGTAACACTCACCCGTCTAATCTGACTCTGGGTGTTTGAATTTTCCATATTTCTCTCACGTGCTGTCAAGAATTTTTCCAATATGATTCCAGGAGAGCTGCCGTCTCTAACTAGTTCTTCAGATGTCTCGAATGATCCATCTTCAGAGTTCACAATGTCCATTACACTTGTGGTAACAGAGTCTAACTCAAAAACTACCTGTTCCTCAGGAGCCTCCTCAGAAGACGATGGTTGACAAGTTTCAGAGGCATTAACTCCATTCTTATCTGTTTCTTTGTTCTTTCTCTCTGGATTATCAAGTACACACATATGATAGAGCACTTGGCATTCCTGTGGATCCTTATTTCCTTTTTTTCCGTTTTCTGTGCTAGTTCTTCTTCCAACTGGTCTCTTGCCCTGGTTTCTTCCAACTCCTTTCTTACCTCTCTTCACAGAATGTCCTCCCATCACTCTTTTATGATCATCAACTCTTCGTACAAGTACCTCCTCTTCTTCTTGCTTTATCTCTGGCTCAGTAAGAACTTTTTGAGTTAATTCTTCAGCAGACTCTTGAGGTTGAGAACATTGATTGCTTACTTCATTTTCATTCTCTTGAGAGACACCAGAAATGTTATTTATCTGAGTGTTATGGTTCTCGTCCTCATTTTGGTCTCCAACCATGACTAAATTAACCCCTAAGGGCAGTTCTTCTTTAATTTCTTCCTCCAATGCATCTTTGAGTTCAGTGCAAGAAGTTTCTGTGTTGGCCTCAACCTCCTTGCTCTGTTCTTTTTCTGACACACTCTCACTAGCATTTTCAATTAGCTCCTGTGGCATGATAGATTTGACTAAGGCTGGGTTAGAAATCTGTGAAGGGATCTTGCAAACTTCTAAAGGATTTTTCTCAGGAGGTTGCTCAGGTCCACGAACAATTTCTTCAACATCTTTGCCTCCTTCCTGTTGCCTTCCTTCAACACCACCAGAAGCAAGTGTCAAAGAAGGAGATGGACTTAAAGCTGGGAATGATAGTCTTTCTCCCCCAATCTCCCCAACCTCAGTCTCCATATCCCAGTCTGTTGCAAGATGAATTTCAAATACATTAGGTGAAATACATTTTTCATTAGGACTAGAGCTCATGACTCGTTTTTTAGCAACAATTGTCTCATCTGGGAAGGCCACCTTTCCAGCGGAGTGCCAGGCTGCCATGTGTTCCTGTAAAGCAGACACTTCAGAGAATGTCTTCCCACAGTCCTGGCACCCAAGAGTAAGTTGAGAATATGGAGGGCTTAATGCAATTTCCTGGTCTATTTTTGTAGGAGCTTTGCGTTTTCGTACAATTTTGGGCTTTGTAGACACAGAACCATGGTTGTTCTCAACAGAGGGCATTTCAAAAGAAAAGGGCTCTCCTTGATACTCCAATTCATTTTCAACTGATTTTGCTTTCTTCTGGTGTGCTACTTTCAATGATTTACTAGATGCTTTTTTTGTTTTTTGCATTACCTTTTTATCACATTTGCTTGGTGGTGATTTCTCAAGTTCAGTAGCATCTAACTTGTGTACCTTCAGCTGTGGCTGCTTGTGACCTTTTAATAAGAGCAGAGCTTGCTTCTCTATTTGAGGCAGGTCTGGAACATCAGGTTTGGATTTTGTCCGTGTGACCTTATGCTTTGGTAATTTGTGGGTATTCTTCTTATAATTATCATTTTGGGTCTTTCTAACCTTGGGTTTCTTGGGACAATCATCTGCAGATGTTTTGCCCTGCTTCTTTTTCTTTTGCACAGGTACAAGTGTTTCATCTTGTTGAACCTCCTGGACAGACTGTGCCTTCTTGACCAAATTGCTATTATTCTTCATTTTTCTCTTCTGAGGTTTCCCTTGTTGTGTTGCTTCTGGTGCCACCAAAACAGTGTCTGTTGCATTATTCGTTTGACCTGTTGACTTCACTGCTACTCCCGAAGGACTTTCAACCCCCTTTACTTTATCTTTTTGCACTTTTTGGTTAAAATTCAATTTATCGTCATGCTGAGATGAAATATGCACTTGGCCTTGATCACTAATTTGCTGGTTCTGTTTTTGTTTCATTTTAGATGTTACCTTCGGTTTAGAGGATTTTTTCTTCTCGCTTGGTCCAAATCTGACAACAAGCTTTTTGTTCTTTGTCTTTTCTTTTTTCTTAGTAATCACTTTTGATGAAGTATTAACTTTTTTGGTTGATGCTACTTGGTCATCACATACTTTACTTGCTTCCTTAGTCTCAAGTTTGTTGGCCAATTGTTTCTTAGATCTTTTTTTCTTTGTTGGAAGTTTCTTCTTAACAAAAGGGCAATCCTGTAAAATAGTCTGGTCTGGTTTTGGCACAGAGCTTTGTGGTAGGACAATTAAGGTGTTGTTCTGCACACTGTTGAGGGAATCCGGCTGAGATTGTGGTTCCATCATGGATGGTTCTTTCTCTGACTCATCTTGGCCCTTTTGAGCTTGGATTTGCTGAAGTTCTTGAGGCTCACTTAATTTGCCTATATCAGCCTGTTCACTTACCACCTGTGAGTCTGATTCCACCGACTGTTCTGTTGAATCTTGAATTTGTGTGTCTGCATTGGTAACGGTCTCCTCAGATGTTACTGTGTTGACCGGCACATTGTCCTCCTCCACAGGATGATAATTTGCTGTTTCAGGTTGAGGAATTAAAGGTGGTTCACTGTTTGTTTCCAAAGCTGCAATGCCTTGAATGACTGGAATATGTTCCTCTGCTGTATGCGACAGCTCATGAACCAAGTCATTTTGTGACACTTCATCCTGTAAAGGTGTTTGATCCAGCAAAACCGAAGTTTCAGTCTGTATTGGTATAAGTTCAAGGTGAATTTCATCCATTTGCATTTGAACCTCTGTTTGTGTCAGTTCAACAGGTGCTACTTGGGTCTCTGAGTTTTCTGGTGAAATAATGGTTTCCTCTTGTGAAAGAACAGTTTCATTTTGCTCCAAATCTCCCATCTCTGCTGACACGTGGAGGTTAATTTGCTCTGCTTTTGATGGGCCAGTGTCAGATTGCTCACATTGTGTTGGCTGAATGGTTGATTGAGTAAAATTCACATGTAATGGTTGCATTAATGGTTGAGGGTGGGGTAACCCAAAGCTTTGTGGCTGCAAAGGCAATATAACCAACTGATTGACTTTCTGTACATTTCCAAGTTTCTCAATTAGTCTTTTAATTTGCTCAGCATCCAGCTTGTCCATTTGCTGTGGTGCCGGTCCAACAGTTTCCATGAGCAGAGTTGGTGGTTGTCCATTTGCTGTCTGTGTTATAGTAAGTCCAGGTGGTTTTGGCTGTGGTACCAACACAGTACTACATTGTGACACTTGAGAGTGTTTATTTTTGATGTGAAGAAGATGTGATTTGGAAGTCTTGAAGACTGCACCACACTGTGAGCATGGGGATTTCCGCTCATTTGTTCCTGCAGAAAAACAAAATTAAAAGTATAAATAAATCAAATGGTCAGACTCAGCACAGCAACATTCTCATTTAACAATCCTTCTAATCATCCAATCATTGATCTCTAAAGTGAGTGATGAAAGCACAGTATAATATAGGGATGAACAATACATCGGTACCATTTTGGTTATAAGCAGATTTTAGAGTTATACATTGTATTGTATATATCAGCAGATATTGGATATTTGATATTAGGTTACCTTCACTTTAAACTGTTTTATTTTTAATTTATTTTGAAAAAATAGCAGAGAAATGTAATATCAGCCTTCAGCATTAACATGAAACTGACTATGGGCTTCTCAGTATCATACAGAATTGTAATATCAGTGCATCTCTACAATATAAAAAGTCTGTAATCGCAAATAAAACTCAGCAATCTCATTTTTAACATCTAATCAAATAAATAAAAAGCAAGATTTTGGTCATTTACCTTTAGTTCTCTTTTTCTTTGAGGTGGTTGAAGCATTTGTCTGGTCACTCTTGGTCTCTTCTTTTTGATGTTTTTCTAAGTGGTTCTGAAGAGACTTGGATGCAGAAAACTTTCTACCACAGTGTTTGTGTGAGCAAACATACGGCTTTTCCGCTGAGTGTACCCGTTGGTGGTATCTGAGCAAAGTAAAGGTTTTAAAAGGCTTGTCACACTCAGAGCAGGTGTATCCATGCTTGCTGTAGTGAACTTTTTTTTTGTGACTTGTTAGCTCACAGGACTGGTAGAAGGCCTCACTACAGAAAGGGCACTTGAACCGCTCATTACCAGTGTGTGTGCGCTGATGGGCCATGAGCTCTGTGGAGGAGGTGAAATGCTGATCACAAACATAGCAAGTGAAAAGGACATCTCCCAGAATGCACTGCTGATACTCTTCAGGGTGGCTCATTTTAAGGTGCCGATCCTTGCTTTTGGAGTCACTGAAGATGATGTGACATTCTAGGCATTGCAGTGAGAGCTGGGATGCTACAAATCAGTGTGAAAAACAAAACAATGCATATTAGAAAATAAATAAGAAGAGCAAAAAAAAATATGCTTAACTTAATGCTGGAATGAAACTGTAGCTAAAAACACTACTACTGCAATTATGAAATTTTCCAAGTAAAATGGCTATTGAGTAAAAATATATTTAAAAAATAATTTTAAAAAATGTTGGGTGAGACTTGATTTTATCCATTGGTTGTTGATTGTATTGTGAAAAGCAAGCATTGCATACTGGACTGGAAAGATTTGAAAATGGTTGGGTTAATTTCAGCAGAGTGAAGTGAATCACAGAAAGAGCTAGTTATGACATTTTGATTAAAGATTACAATGTCAAAAAATAAATAAATAAATGCACAAATGAACTCTTTAAAATACGACCAGTAACATGCATTAAGGAAATTAAATAAATTTTGATTTCAAACATTTATAAATATACGAGGACCATAATAATGGTTCTTCTAGGAATACACACATAAGCGTAGAAGAACTTACAGGTGAGAGGTATTACTTTGGCCATGTCAATTTTCAGAGGGTTAAATTTGTCCTTCTTTGGAGGGATGTTCTTTCTGTCGGCATTGTGTACTGTACCTCCAGTTGATGATTTAGTGTTGGCACACATTTTTGGTGTTTCACTGGAGCTTATAGGCTCTTCAAGCACACAACTTGCAGCGTTACAGTCTGATGAGCCTGATTCATTGGATGCATGCTCACATTCCACTTCTGTCACAGTATCTGTACTCGACTCAGCCAGACTTGACTGATTTTCACAATGCAAGCCTTCAGCATCAGCAGTTTGATCTGTTTCCTCTGTAACGGCTTCAGGTTGTGTGCTGTCCTCTTGTGTTGCCACAGGAAAAGCACAGTGCTCCACTGTTTCCTCTACAGGGGTTATGGGTTCTATTATTGGTGGTGCTGGGACATAGAGGTCCAGTTTCAACTCAAGACCACTGGTTTGATCTGTACTTTCTGTAGCCTCTATTCCATGTACAATACTATCTAATGGTGCTTCCAAAGGAGACAGTTGGTCTGAAAGTGAAAGGTGCTCGTTGTGCAGATTTGCTTCAGGAGCAGATGGTTCATTGAGTGGGTCATTAGCATGTTCCATGATGCGTAACTTCTGATGTGAAACTCAATGTACAACTGAACTCAGATCTTTAAAGTTCTCCTAAAAGAGAAAGAAATTATGTAGGTTAACTAACAAAGGTAAGAGGAACACACTAAAACATAAAAGCACATCCCATGTCACAATGCACCATACAATTTTGAACCTGCAAAAATGGTATGATTGTAATATGTAAATATCATTAATCATTAGCAGCAGTCTATTAAGCCCAGTCATAACTAAGCTTCTTAAAAATATTTGAACTGTCTTCCAATAAAGTGGGTCTTTAATATTAATCTTCCATCTAAATATCATAAAACGACCAAATTAAATTGCTTTATGTAAATGCAAACTTGACAAGATAATTTAAGCCCACCTGTTTTCTAAATAAGTCCACTACATATTTAAATGTAAATGCTTTACATTTTATTAAATAAACAATTAGATTTTTATTATTCAGTGAATAATCAGCCTAACTAATTAAGGAACTGCAACCAAACCAAACCAGTAAACTTTTTATTTGCATGTTTCTTTAATCTTGCCATGGCCTCTGTCTGATTTCTCTCTGCTACTCTCTTTTCCCTCGCTAAGCATCTAACCAAGCATCTCCAAATTTCTTTTTTCAAACCTGTGAGACTTCTTTTATATTTAGGTCCTGTACTTCCTGGTCCCCATAATGAAAAGATGCAACTAAGTTCATGAATTAAAAGTATACATTTTGAACACAATAAATTCTTTTAATACCATGAAATAAATAATATCATGGTTGCATTTGCATGGTTGCAAGCAATTGTAGCTATGCTGATATTTACAACAGCAGTATGATACTGGTTTTATAAGACAGATAAATAAACAACAAGTTAACATTAAGTAACATAGATTTTGCAGACATATTGCCATTTAGCTCAGCTGTTTTCCACAGGCATCTTTACACAGCTGAGTTAAGGCTGCACTGTGCCTGCTTGTAACGCTGCATAAAAGTCCGAATAAATTATGCCTGCTCTGAGCCACCTCAGGCCCAATAAAAGTAACCTATACTATATTGTTGAAATTGCTGTAAATGCATTTACTCCACCATTGAGCAGCATTAAACTGTCAGTGCCAGTTCAGAAGTGCATCTAACCGTTGTGTCTACAATCAACTTCTGAATTATTCAGCGTTTTTGATCGAATCAGTTGAATAAATTTAAGGGTTAGTTCATCCAAAATCCTTCTAAACCCGTATGACATTCGTTCATCCTTAGAACTCAAATGAAGATCTTTTTAATGAAATTGGAGAGCTTTCTGTCCCTCCATTGACAGCCTACGCAACTACCACTTTAAAGAACTAGAACTTTTTTTAAAAAGATGTAATATAAGTCTAAGGTGTCCCCTGAATGTGTCTGTGAAGTTTCAGCTCAAAATACCCCATAGATTTTTTTTAATTCATTTTTTTAACTGCCTATTTTGGGGCATAATTATAAATGAGCCGATTCAGGGCCACTGGCCCTTTAATTCTCGTGCTCCAAACCCATGGAGATCACGCTTGCCTTGAACAGTGCATAGACAAAGTTTACACAGCTAATATAACCCTCAAATGTATCTTTACAAAGTGTTCGTCATACATGCGTCGGATTATGTGAGTATTGTATAATGTTATATTGTTTACATTTGATTCTGAATGGATTTGAGGCTGTGCTCCGTGGCTAATGGCTAATGCTACACTGTTGGAGAGAATGAAGTTGTGTTTATGAATATACAGACTGCAAGTGTTTAAAAATGAAAATAGCGACGGCTCTTGTCTCCGTGAATACAGTAAGAAACGATGGTAACTTTAACCACATTTAACAGTACATTAGCAACATGCTAACGAAACATTTAGAAAGACAATTTACAAATATCATTAAAAATATCATGTTATCATGGATCATGTCAGTTATTATTGCTCCATCTGCCATTTTTTGCTATTGTCCTTGCTTGCTTACCTAGTCTGATGATTCAGCTGTGCACAGATCCAGATGTTAATACTGGCTGCCCTTGTGTAATGCCTCAATCATGGGCTGGCATATGCAAATATTGGGGGCGTACACCCCGACTGTTACGTAACAGTCGGTGTTATGTTGAGATTTGCCTGTTCTTCTGAGGTCTTTTAAAGAAATGAGACTTATACAAGAAGGAGGAAACAATGATGTTTGAGACTCACTGTATGTCATTTCCATGTATTGAACTCTTGTTATTTGACTATGCCAAGATAAATTTAATATTTCATTCGAGGGCACCTTTAAAGGCCCAGGAAGGTAGTTAAGTCATTATAAAGTAATCCATGAGACTCCAGTGGTTTAACCTCAATTTTATGATGCAAGTGCTTAGTTTGTGCAAATAATAATAGTAATAATAATTTATCACTTCACAAAATATTAATCAACTGTACTGGCGTATCAATGTAACCTACAGAAAGAGTCAATGAACAGTCCACACTACTAATTACCTCGACTGACAGCCTATCTGGTACACATACAACATATTCAAGCAGAGGGACAACAGTGAAAAGTGATTTTGGACTATACCAGCACTCAGCCTTCAATCAATCGAACTATAACAAATGAATGTAGCAGTCGTCTAGGTGTGGTGTATGATACAAAGAACCCAGTGAGTGCAAGTGGTTACTGATGTCACAAGTCTGCTGTCTATGAAGCTGCATCACCATAGGTTTGAAACACAGGACACAGCCCACTGTGCAGGGTCAAAATAAGCTGAACAAGGAAGGAAAGAGAAGTCGAAATGAACATGACTACAAGAATATAGCTGTGTATTCTCACTCATGCAGTGGTTAGATCATTTAATGTTTCGCTAATATGAGGATTTGCTGTTCTAACCCATTGTGTGTAAAACTGCCTGTTATATGGCGCGTGTCTTTGCGTGGTTGTGTGCACAGCCATAAAGGCATGTCTGCATAGCGCTGTATTAACTAATATAAGCACAAACTCACCGATTTTCTTTTTTCTTCCTCCCAGCATCTTTTCTACACAGTATTTTCTTGATAACCCATTGGTTGCGCCTTTATCAAATGGGCTTTATGCGAGATCGCCATATCACAACACTGGGATGCAGGCTGTGTGACGTCACGCACAGACTCTATGTGGGAGTTGTAGTTCAGAAAAATAGAATGTTGTAGTCCTTAAAGGGATAGTTCACCCAAAAATTAAAATTATGCCATTATTTACTGATGATTTTCCCATGATTTACAGTGATGGGTTTTCTTAAATAAAACTCATTGCTTGGAATCAAAAGATCTTTATTAATCCCATGGATTACTTTTATGATGGATGGATGCACTTTTTTGGACTTCAAAATCAAGAGCGCCATTCATTACCATTATAAAGCTTGGAAGAGCAAGGATATTTTTAAATATAACTGATTGTGTCGTCTGAAAGAAGATCATACATGCCTAAGGTTGAGTAAATAATGGGATAATTTTCATTTTTGGGTGAACTATCACTTTAAAATAAATATTAGTTTATTTCAGGGATCACATGGGGATAACCTGTCACTCACATGACATCAACCAATAGCAAAACACAACGATCCAATAAATTCCCAATGTACAAAATCAAGTTCAGCCCTACATTTTTTTCTTGTTCAAGAAGCCATTTCATGAAAAGACTATCACAACTTCTGTTTCATGTTGACTGTCTGTTTAAAAATTAAAACACAGAGACACCTGTTCATGTTTCAAGCTGAATTTAATTGTAGATATTTCAGGAAAAAGGGAAAATGATTCTGTCAGCCATGCAGGCTAAACAAACAGTTAATTGTTGTCTATGGTGGACCTGACCCAGTCAGTGTAGCGACACACCTCAACATAAACCCCAGGATAGTCAGACTGAGCACAGCCATAGCCCCATGAAACAACTCCTCGCAGTTCCCCATTGCACACCACAGGACCGCCGGAATCACCCTGAGAATAATTTAGAAAAGGAAAAGAAGAAAAGTGTGATTTTGTATGAAACTATTTAACAGACATAAAAACGAAGACTGTCAATGACATACCTGACATGAGTCTTTGCCTCCCTCCAGGAATCCAGCACAGAACATGTTTTCAGTTATTCTGCTACCATACGCATCCTCACACTGCGACCTTGACAGTACAGGCAAATTCAAACACTGCAGCACAGAAGCATATTCAACTGGAAGAAAAAAAAAAAATATGAAAAAGATTAAAGCTTTTTAACTTTTACATATCTTATTAAAACAAATAAGGAAAAGTTTTGTCACTTGACATCTCACCTCCAGTAGTGTTCTGATTGCCCCATCCAGAAACCAAGCACTGCTCCCCTGCAGAAGAGCAATTGGTCGCCAGAGGGATTGGCTTTACATATTTGTTAAAGATGGCAGGCTCCTTCAGCTTGATCAGCATGAAATCATTGTTTAATGGCAGATCATTATAGTCCGGGTGAGGAATCACTTTCTCTGCCCTGATCCTCTGCTCTGTGCCTTCTTCAGTGGTTATGTTGTGCTCTCCCAGGTGGACAGTAAGACGAGAAGCTCTATTTGACAAGGAACTCATATATACTGGGCTCTAATACAACTTTTATCAGCAATATTGCCTGCCTACATATGGATAGTCTTAAATAGGTTTTATACATAATCTCAGAGACATTATGGTTATGTCAAGACAATTGCAGATAATACATAATCCTACAGTGGTGTGCTAAATGGTAAAGAAAAATGTCTTGATTAACTGAATCCAGAAAAAAACTGTATACTATACATTTCAAATAATATACAAAACTGGATCTACAAGCTGACATTGGATGCCAGTGATGGGTTGGCTAATGAACCATCATCTTTAAAATTAAATCAAAAATAAAAGTGAAGATATAATATATACTCACGGAATCTGGCAGTGAGCAGCAGAAACAACCCATCTTTCATTAATCAGAGATCCTCCACACCAGCGTTCCCCATTATCAGTAAGGTAGGCTTGCCAGGGCTGGGAGTTGCATGGACATTCATAACCTCCAATGATTTTATCATCTGTGCAACAAGCTGGAAAAAAAATATTTTTAAAAAATATATTAAATGTAATTTTTCACAAAGTGCATGTTTCTGATATTTGTTTGTCTGTCATATTTCATTTAATATTTATCATTTATCATGTATGAATCAGTAACATGTTGTATATCATATTAAGGTCTAAGCCATAGGCTATGTTAGTGTAAAACTATGACAACTGAAAATAATAAATAAGAAGAGAGATACATACCCACAGCCACTGATAGCAAAGCAAACACAATAGTCTTCATTGTAGAGGAAAGGAGAAGTTCTCACATTTAGACAAAAGAAAGATTCTGCAAATTTCAGAAACAGCATTAATGTTTTTCAAATGATAATGCACAGGAAACTCAAGGGGTTCAAAAGAAAACATCATTTATTTTAACATCATTATTTTAAAGATCTAATTGGGTGTCATCAAGACTGACTTTGGTCACTGAAAAATGTAGTTATTATCATACAAATATATCTTACAAAAGGAAAACTGCCAAGCGACCACAATATATCACTGAGCTGTGCACAATATGAACACAACCCAACCAATAACATACAATGAAAAAGCAAATATTGACGGCATTGTCTGCCATTGTTTTTTTAAATGTATTAATCTCAGATGTTAACAAATACCTTGCTATATCTTGCAGTCAGCTGAATCGTCAATGGCCTTGTCCAAACGTAGTGTGAATGAGCATATAAAATAAGTAGATATGAATCTTTCCCACTTGCATGGCTTATATAATGCATATGAAGCCCAGACTCCCATTTTCAAAAACCTCCCATTTCCCCTTAATTTCCTGTTGTAAATTCTTTTTCTGTGTGCTAAATGATTGTTTTTCATCTGATGATTTGGAGTCACTAGAGTCAGATGATTCCCTGTCAGATGAAGAGGAGGTATAGTTGTCATCCATCTTTCTTATCACCATTTTCCTCTGGATTATTCTTGATCAAAACCATTAATTGCCTCTAAACTTTTCTGATACTTGATTTTTAAAGTTGAACACCTTATCCTTCTTTAAAGCCTCTTTAATGTTTTTTACCCAATAGTTATTATTATTTTTTAAGGATTTCTAAGTTGTGTGAAGCAAAAAAAAAAAAAACAACAAAAAAACCCCAAACATTTTTCACTGCAATAAAAATTTTTGGTTCCCCGAATGGACAACTTAACATTTTCTTTCTTTCTTTCTTTCTTTCTTTCTTTCTTTCTTTCTTTCTTTCTTTCTTTCTTTCTTTCTTTCTTTCTTTCTTTCTTTCTTTCTTTCTTTCGAAAACAAACATTTCAGCTGGTTAAACTTAGAAATGTAAGTTCAGCTGGTTAAACTTAGAAATGTAAGTTCACCTGCTGCCTTAAAAATGTGAGTTAACTGAACTTGAAGATAAGCTTTGTTTCAACTCAAAAATAGTCAAGACAACGCATTACCTTAAGTTAAAATTTAAACTTAAAGTAATGCATTGTCTTGACTATTTGTGAGTTGAAACAAAGCTTATCTTCAAGTTGAGTTAACTTATGTTTAGTTGAGTTAACTCACATTTTTAAGGCAGCAGGTGAACTTACATTTCTAAGTTTAACCACCTGAAAATGTTTTACAGTGGGGAACAACATCTCTGATATCCTTTAACCTTCTGCATGTCAATAATCAATAAACATCTTTAAACCCATCTTTTGTTTTGTTCCATTGTTGATTTAATGATTAAAATGATCCAGTCACACAATCACACAATTATCAATATGGAGGATTAATATATTAAATGAACATGCACAATGATATTTTCCCCATTAATATTTAAATAATATATATGTTCGGTTCAGTGGTATTTTAGTTTTTGAATGAAGCACAACTTCAGACAGTGAAAATCTTTATTAGGTATGTTTAACTGTTCAATCAGTACAAGAAAAAAGAATCTAAATAATAGTTAGCTCATTTAAAACAGTGATATGTTAATATCAGATATTAATGACTAAACCAAGGCTAAGGTCTCAACTATACAGTAAACACAAGGGGTCCAAAGGAAAGCCAAATTAGTCAATCCAGTGATTAAACAAATATAATTCAAGTACCAAAAATTAGAAAGGGAAAATATATTAATATCCAATAGTCATGTGTCATCAAGACTGTGGGAGTAAGTAATTACACAAAAGGAGACCATGCAGGAAGTCATCATGATACATCCCTGAATATTGCACTACATGATGTTTAGTATTTTAGGCACATGATATCTGAGCATTTATCAAGCTTCCTCACCAGCGTGCTTCATTCATTGTTTGTGACGCTCAGAATCCCCAATGAAATGGCACTCCCAGCTCCCCCTCCACTAACTCATTCTATGTTTTATCTAAATGTTCTTGTTCTTCATCTGATAAGGAGTCTGATGAATCAGAGCCACTCGTGTCCGGTGAATCGCTCTCAGATGAGTTGTTTCAAGTGCATCAGTTACACTGTAGAGCTCCAATGACATTTAAAGGAAATATACACATTTACAATTTTTGAGTGTGATTTAAAAAAACAGTTTTGTTTAGAGGATATCTGTAACATTACTATAATTTCATCAGCAATGTTTCTTTCTCTCTACAACAATTAAAGAAAAGAAATTGAATTTAAAAGTCACTGAGGCATTTTACTTTAAAATACTTTGTTACTTGTACATTCAAGGGTAAAAATAAAAGTTCTTTCAAGAACATAATGAGACAGTATGTTCTCGAGTGTGTAGCAAAAAGAAGAAAAAAATGTTCAAAGTCTCCAGCAGATGGTTTCCTCACACTGAATAAATTCATTCATTCATTCATTCATTCATTCATTCATTCATTCATTCATTCATTCATTCATTCATTCATTCATTCATTCATTCATTCATTCATTCATTCATTCATTCATTCATTCATTCTCAATGTTAACTTGGCACAGCTGTTTGTTTCATGTTGCATCTGCAGCCAGTGAGCTTGCTGCTCACAACATTTAAATGGCTGTCTAGCATTCACTAAAAAGGGTATGCACGTGACATCACTGTCGGCCATTATGACTGCAGTTACGTCCACTGAGTGGCAAAAAGACTGAGTAGCAGCATTGATTTTCAGTGATTTTTTTGTGCATGAATGCACAAAACACTTCCAAAACGGGAAAGAGATTTGCGATTGACTGTACAAATAGCTTTGACAAGAAATCTAAGGTATAGTTTTACAGACTGCTGAAAGCTACAGAAAAAAAAGAAGCAACTGGACTCCAGGCAGAGAAACATGGATTTGCAGTTATCATTTTGTGTCAAAATGTTGGATTTTGGGGTAAAATCTTACCCTATATATTGTATTGTTATATATTGTGTTGACAACTTATATATTGTGTATTTTGTGTTGACTTTCCCCTATTAAATCCAGTCATGCAGCAGATTCTTTTGCCACTCAGTACAGCTAAGGGAGCGTGTTCTGGCGGGAAAGTGACATCAATGTATACCACACTTTCAGAGTTCCTCTGAAACCCTCCATCTTCCCCAGCTCCACCTGTATAGATCTGCTATGGATCATTTTTATATATCCTATTTGTGCAGCAGCAGTATGTCTTGTCTTGCATACACACAGCAGTATATCAGCATATGTATTGGCAGTAGCAAGTTCCTGTACTTGCTCTGCAGCAGCAGCATAACAGATCTGTTCTGCCAAGACCAAATTTATTAACATTGTCATATCCATTAATATAAATATTCAGAGAGTTGTCATGATAGAAATACTATATCCATATAAAACAAATGGACAGAAGCACTTTTATTTGTTCAAAGCTGAATTTAATCAGATATTTTAGAAAAAAATATTTGTAATCAAAAGGTCCAACTCGACTGAACAAACAATTAATTGTTAGCTATGGTGGACTCGACCCAGTCAGTGTAGCGGCAAACCTCAGCATAAACCCCAGGATAGCCACGCTGAGCACAGCCATAACCCCATGAAACAACTCCCCGCAGTTCCCCATTGCACACCACAGGACCGCCAGAATCACCCTGAGAATAATTTAGAAAAGGAAAAGAAGAAAAGTGTGATTTTGCATTAAACTTTAACAGACAAAAAAGACTGTCAATGACATACCTGACATGAGTCTTTGCCTCCCTCCATGAATCCAGCACAGAACATGTTTTCAGTTATTTGCCATCCATACGCACCCTCACACTGTGACCTTGACAGTACAGGCAAATTCAAACACTGCAGCACAGCAGCATAGTCAACTGGAGAAGAGTATAAGAACAGAAAGAGTCATACACAGACCAACAGTCTGTCTGCAACACAAAACAGAGTGATACATGATGGACGACATATCATTGCCTTTGGATCAAATATCATATACTGCCACTCAATCAATCAAATTTAAAGATTGGAACTGTTTTATAACACAAAAGATTTTCATTACTAAGCCATCTCACCTCCAGTGGTGATCTGATTGCCCCATCCAGAAACCAAGCACTGCTCCCCTGCAGAAGAGCAACTGGTCGCCAGAGAGATTGGCTGCACATACTGGTTAAAGATGGCAGGCTCCTTCAGCTTGATCAGCATGAAATCATTGTTATATGTAAAATCATTATAGTCCGGGTGAGGAATCACTTTCTCTGCCCCGATCCTCTGCTCTGTGCCTTCTTCAACGTACACATTGTGCTCTCCCAGGTGAACAGTAAGACGAGAAGCTCTATTTGACAAGGAACTCATATATTACTGGGCTCTAATACAAGTTTTTATTAGCAAAATTGCCTGCTTAATATTGATTGATTAATGTACTTGCATCTTTATTACAGAATTAAATGTGTAACTTTTTTTCTCAGAAATCTGCATCTGTTACATTTACCATCATCATTTTCAGTGTGTACATTCACAATGCACATATTAACATGCAACTGCTGTTAGTTGTTATCAAAAAGTTGCTGATGAGGTTCAACATAAAAAGTAGTTACTCTAAAAGAAGTAATTAATCACTAGCTACTAATTACATCTTCGACAGTGTAATTAGATAACTGTACTAATTACTCTCTTTAAAAAAAGTATTGCATGCGGGATTTAAAAAAAAAATATATATACTAATTACTCCAAATCCAATATCAACACTGACCAGTTCAAAAAAGATAGACATGAAAGATGATGACAGACTAGATAGCATTGTTACATTGTTTGATATACAATTGTTCTAATCTATATTTAATGCAATTACACCATAAGGAGCTGAACAAAAAACAATAAGAGTAATTTCTTGCTTTTTCAAGAGAAACGTTTTTAAATTATAGTAATTAATTACTTAGTAATGCATTACACCCAACACTGAAAAAGTATGATATACTCACGAAACGTAGCAATGAGCAGCAGAAACAACCCATCTTTCATTAATCAGAGATGCTCCACACCAGCGTTCCCCATTATCATAAGTAAGGTAGACTTGCCAGGGCTGGGAGTTGGGCGAACATTCATAACCTCCAATGATTTTATCATCTGCACTGCAAGCTTCATAAAAAGAGTTTAATAGTTCACAAAGTGCCAAAAATAAAGCAATCCAAAACACTGTTTAAAGCTTGTTGTGTCTTTTGTAACTGATTATATCAATCATATTAGCTGTAAGGAATTTTACAGGTCATTGTGTAGGCAGAAACTAACAAATAACATAAAAAGAGAGCTCTACATACCCACAGCCACAGCCAGCAAAGCAAACACAATAGACTTCATTGCAGAGGAATTAATTACAACTTTAGAGAGCAAACTTCAGCAATGTTCAAGAATGGCTCAATCTTTTAAGAATCAAGAATCATTTTAAGGGATTTATTTAACATTGATATCTACAGAACAACCAATAAGGTCAGAGCAAATGATTATAAGTGAAAATAAGCACCTGGGACAACAGTTGTAACAGTTCTTATCACACTGTTTTCCATGAGCACGATAAAACCAAGGTACATGCGAGTACAAAGCTTAAATAAAAACAAAAATGCTTTTACATCTTAAGTGAAGCACAACTTATGCAAGTTATGAGTTACTTAACTGTTTATTCGACACGAGAAATTCTGTGATTAATAGCATATGGTCTATTGACATGAACAGCTTGAACACATGAACAGCTTAAAAAGATAAACCAGTAACAAGTAACAATTCTTAAGTTAACTGCAATAAAATAACTATATTTTGTAAAAAAAAAAAAATTAGACCACTTTCAACAAACCAAGATTCTCAATTCACACTGCGAGAAAGACATGAACATGTCAAGATTGCAAAAAACAGTGATAAATGTTAGTGTCAAATTCCATTTCTTACTAAATTAAAGACTCGCAGATATCAGTGTCTAAAATACACCATTTTCAGATTAGGCAATAAAGTACAAGGTTTCCAAAGGAAAATAAGGCAAATCAGTAAATCATCCCAACCCCCAAAGATTATACTATTGCATTTTAAAGCCATCTAATAGACTTGGGTGTCATCAAGACTGACTTTGGTCACTGAAACATTAAGTTATTGAGTAAAGAGCAAGTCACACAAAATGCCATTAATAATAAGCATAATGTGTATCAAACTTCCCCACTTGCATGCTTCATATAATGCATGTGAAGCTCAGACTCCCCAATGAAATGTGCACCACATTCAACACACTCCCAGTCCCCCTCAACTTCCTGTACTTGCAAATCATCTTCCTGTGCCTCATTTAAATGTTTTTGCTTTTCACCTGATGAGAAGTCAGATGAATCACTCTCAGGTAAAGTAACACTGTTGGCACTGATTTTCTCATCACTGTCTTCTACCACTGGACCATTTTTCTCTCGATTGAAGACATTCATTTCTCCTAAAATGACTTTATCCATAACTGATACTCTATTCTTTCCTCTAAAACCAGTTTCCTTCCTCCCGAGGGGAACATCTTCTCCTTCTTTAAAGACCTCCAGGTTAGGGCTGGCCGATATATCTCGTATGCTTTTGTCACGCGCATTTCGTCAGTAAAGCTGGTTCCCTGATTACCGCTAAATCGGCATCACCTGCTTTCAAAAGGAGCGCCATTTAATAGACAGAGCCGTAGTTCACTGACAAGCCACGCAATATCGCGTTCAATATCGATGGTGATTCATTTCGATATTGAACGTGTTATTGCGTGGCTTATCAGTGAACTATGGCTCTGTCTTTTCTTCCTCTGACACAATAGCAACGTTAGAACAGGAGAAGATCACAGACGGTTTTAACTGACAAGAACCATCAAGGGATTCATCTTTGTCTGTTTCTTTCACTTTTATCTTTTTGTAACATATCCCAGGCCATTGTGATTTCCATTAGAGACAGATTGCACCTGTCTTTTCTTGTTTTGTCTCTTTTGTTTTACATGTTCACTAAGATGAATTCTGAAGGCCTACCAGCGAGTGAACTGCTGCCCACAGTCCTGACATCTCATCCTGTGATTCACTGGAGAAGAGAGGAAGTTTCATGTCAGTAAAACGTGACAGTAATATTAATTAAAGCGAAAAACTAAATTTCAAAAACAAAATTCATTCTGTATCATGATTAGCAATAAAAGGAGTGTCGAGAGGCAGAGTCTCTCAGATGTAAAAATGGCCAGAGCTGTGAAAGAGTGCGCAAAAAGATTGTGTAATACTTTAAAAACAATGCTCCTCAATGTCAAATTGCAAAGGCTTTGCAAATCTCATCATCTACAGTGCATAACATCACCAAAAGATTCAAAGAAACTGGAGAAAAGGCTGAAGACCTTTATTAGATGCCCATGGTCTTTTGGGCCCTCAGATGACACCGCATCACTCATCGGCATGATTGTGTCAATGACATTACTAAATGGGCCCAGGAATACTTCCAGAAACCACTGTTGGTAAACACAAGCCCAACTACAGCTCTATCATGCCAAAAGGAAGCCATATGTGAACATGGTCCAGAAGCGCCGTCATGTCCTGTGGGCCAAGGCTCATCTAAAATGGACTGTTTCAAAGTGGGAAAGTGTTCTATGGTCAGACGAGCCCAAATTTGACATTCTTGTCTGAAATCATGGATGCTGTGTCCTCCAGGATAAAGAGGAGGGAGACCTTCCAGCATGTTATCAGTGTTCAGTTCAAAAGCCAGCATCTCTGATGGTATAGGGGTGCATAAGTGCATATGACATGGGCAGCTAAAGATAAAGGTATATAAAGGTTTTAGAACAACATTGAAAAGAAGAGGAGATGCTACACCATAGTAAACATGCCCCTGACCCAAGTATTTTGAGACCTGTAGCATTCATCAAATTTGAAATGAGCTCATTTTGTGCAAAAAATCGTAAAATTTCTCAGTTTAAACATTTGTTGTGTTATCTATGTTCTATTGTGAATAAAATATTGGCTCATGTGATTTGAAAGCCTTTTAGCTTTCATTTTAAACGTCCCAACACATCCGGAATTCGGGTTGTACATTAAAAACAATAATTTTTTTTTTTTTTAGTTTTAGGGACATTATAACATGTTAAAAAGTGTATTTCAGCATGTGGCTTCTAGTTATTTTGGATTTAGTTGTTGTAAAAATGGCAGTCAGATCAAGTTAAGAATTTGTTACACTGGAAATGGACGGTCAATTTGAATACAATGTAGAATACTCTATTACATGCAGTGTTCTTTTTGAAATCAGCATATTTGGCAAAATGTTTAAGGGTCATCCAGGTGTCTCAAAAATAGTATGGTAGGATGTTTTTAGAATCACACACTACATAATACACACATTAGGGTTTTTATTAGCCAGCTACAGCAAATAGTTGCATCATAAATTCCATTCAATAAAACTGCAGGTAAAAGAAACTACTCATATTAATATCTATCAGTATACTTTTCCAGTGACATCATTCAAAGAGTACTTGAAGAGTTTATTTGCAAAAACAGATAACTCCATTTTTATGAATTCTCACAAATCATGTTTTTTTTTATTGTGCATTTCAAGTAATAACAATCAAACTGCAGTTGGGCTGTTTTGATTAAGAAATGATAACTCTAAAAAATACAGGTAAATTAAAAAAATAAAATTCATTGAAAGTATGTTTTATATATATATATTAAAAGTTTGTTTTTTAGCAAAAGCAGATAACTCCAACAGTCGTTTTTTTGGCAAAAGCAGATAACTCCACATTTCATGTTTCATAGTTAAACAAAACCCAAGTAATTGCATTTAAAACACTCTCAAACACACATGTGCACACAAACGCACACACACACCCACCCACCCACGCGCGCACACACACACACACACACACACACACACACACAAACAAACAGATCGGCACACACACACACACACACACACACACGCTCTCTCTCTCTCTCTCAAACACACACACACACACACACACACACACACACAGATCGGCACACAAGTACACACACACGCACTCATCCACACACGCACGTGCGCGCGCACACACACACACACAAGCAAAAGGACAACCAATTTTTCAGCATGTAAGTCGTGTATGGTGTACAAGGACTTACAGGAGTCGAAATCATAAATCCTCGATCACTTTTAGTGAGCTTTGATAAAACTTTCCTCAGCTAGCGCGTCTTTTTGAAGTGACTAGAAGCCTTGTCACCTGACCTGAATACTGCGCGCTGATTCGCTAAAACGGACTTTTCGGTTTCTGTCTGTACACAAACAAGGGCGCTTGTCGGCTTCTGCTGTAAAACGTGAACTTGCGATGCCTGAAAGTGGGCAAAACCGGCTCCTCTGACAAAATGGATTTAGGGTACAGAACGTGCTATATATGGAGAATAATGCACAGCACTTAGTTCATTTTTTAAAAAAATGGCGTTTATCGGTTTTTGCAAATGAACTCTTCACTTCTTCCCCCCCAAAACAAACCACCTCAAGTACAAAAAGCATGATAAATGCAAAAATTTGTCATACCATTCAATGATACTGTACCACCAAATCGATTCATTTAATAACCACGGCACCACTGTAAAGTTAATAGCAGCCAACATATCTGCTATGTATTATTAAAAGTTGGAGAAGAGAGATTAAACAGGCAATGGCTACTTGAACATGTAAAAAGGCAAAAATAAGACAGTTTTCACAGAAATTATGACCAATGAATTAACATTATAAGGAAATTACAGGAAGTTCTTTACATTTACATAGTCATTTAGCAGACGCTTTTCTCCAAAGCGACTTACAAATGAGAATAGAAGAATCAGTCAAATCAACATGAGAACAGTATGTAAGTGTTGTGTGAAGTCACAGTTACATCAGTAAAGTGCTCTTAGCAAGGAAAATGATTATTATTTTTATTTTTTTAATAAATACACAAATAGATGGAAGAAGAATAGAAATCAAGGTAAGTGCTACTATTACTGGGTTAAGTGCTGACGAAAAAGATGCGTCTGTAGCATTTTTTTGAAAATGGCTAAAGACTCAGCTGCTCGGATAGAGCGTGGCAGGTCATTCCACCAGCCAGGAACAGACCCGGAGAAGGTCCGTGAGAGTGATTTTGTGCCCCTTTGTGATGGCACCACAAGGCGCCGTTCACTTGCAGAACGCAAGTTTCTGGAGGGTGCATAAGTCTGAAGTAGTGAGTTAAGGTATAGCGGTGCAGAGCCAGCGGTCGTTCTGTAGGCAAACATCAGAGCCTTGAATTGGATGCGAGCAGCTACTGGCAGCCAATGCAAACTGATGAAGAGAGGAGTGATATGCGCTCTCTTCGGTTCGTTAAAGAACAGTCTTGCTGCAGCATTCTGGATCAGTTGAAGGCCAGCCAAGAGAGCATTACAATAGTCCAGTCTGCTCTGATAGGAAGGGTCTAATCTTCCTGATGTTGTACAAGGCAAATCTGCAGGACCGGGCCGTTGTGGCAACATGATCTGTGAAGCTTAAACAATCATCCATCACCACTCCAAGGTTCCTGGCTGTCCTGGAAGGAGTAATGGTTGATGACCCAAGTTGAATTGAAAGGTTATGATGAAATGTTGGGTTGGCACCCACCACAAGCAGTTCCGTTTTTGCAAGGTTGAAGGTGGTGGTCCTTCATCCAGGCAGAAATGGCTGTCACTAACAGTGATAGGAAAAACCATATCATGTTCATTATCATGTTCCTTTATTACCATGTTCTTTATTATTAACAACCCAACCATAAACCTTCACACTCACTATCCAGTCAAGACAACAAAATGGAATGTTAATAGGCTATATTTGTTCAATTTAACATCACAAGGTGATTCAGTTATTTAAATAATTTGCCATTTTCTTTATGATTATTTAAGATCATGCCATTCCTAAAATCCCTGCCTCTACTGAGCAGTTTACATCTTATTCATACATTCTTAATGTCATTAACATGACTTCAGGGCAATTACACAAGGAATGTATAACATTATATTTAGAAAGGAAATAAATGTCTGTATGCGCACAACATTTTCAAGAGAAACATTAAACCCCAAATGTTTTTCAAAAGATGACATTTTTACATTTTAAAAATGCTAACCAAAACCTAAATACAACCCTAAATAGACTGAAACGATCAAATTCATTATAAAAAACATTTGAGGAAAATTGGGTTGTTGTAGCTTGTTGTCTAGGTTACTATGATTGCAAGTAGCTGCATTTTTGTTTTAACAACGTTTAGCTCACGAGTTATTAATCTGGGAAGCTCGAATCTGTATATATTTTGCCAACTGAACTGCTTGACATAAGCACTGACTGCATTTCTTCATTTTTGAGTCCAACAAGTTCAAACTCTATGAGCTGCGCATTATTTGTGTGCATTATTAACGTATGTTACTAACTGAAACACTACTGCCAACCAGCGGGACATTAAAGATGAAGTGTTTGTCCGAGCTCACAGCAAGGGAACGATTATAACGAGGGAACGCAAAAGATTAAAAAAAAAAAAAAAAATTCCTCCGATCCCAAATTTTTTTCCACCACCATGTAACATTTCCTTCCTTCCCATTTTTTTCCTACCACCATTTAGGTGCTCCGTAGCTCCTATTAAAAAAAAGTTAATAATCTCTATTATTGCTTGTTATAAAAAATAAAATAAAAAACGTGAAGAGTGTGTATTGCAACAAACAGAAATAATGTATGCATTACAAATAATAAAGAGGGAAAAACAAACAAATACAGTCTACTGTTTTATGCTTTAGTAGGCTACTTCAGTTTTTAATGACAACTAGACTATAAAACTAAGAAGTAATGAATGATTTCATTGATTACATTTTGCAAAACTGTAAATTAAGACGGCTGGTGGTTTATTGAAGAAACCTGTTGCCAGGTAACGACAGAACCATTCGGCCTCTAGTTTGAATTATTTGTTCCACCTTAAATGATATTGACCACATGGTCCAACAAGCCACATTGTTATAATATTAATACAATATTCATATACATTTCACAAACTTATTATATAAAGGAATTAATTCACTGGAAAATTGTTGCTTAAAACAATATTTCATTCGCCTTTGTGTTATTTTTGTATTCCATATTGCAGATGCGCAATTCAAAAGTTGAATAAAGACTGCCATCTACTGCAAAACAGCGATGCTGCAATACAATTTAAGGTGGAGCAGATTTTACCTATATGGGGAGGCTGCAGACCTGGAGCCGGTAGATATAGGCCCCAAGCAGTTTTACGCCCCAAGCAGTTTTACGCCCCTGTTGTTCCTCATGCGTCCAATAGGGGGAGAAGGAAATACGGCGAATAACACTATATTGGGAGGCTGCAGACCTATGACCTACTGTAAAATGTATTATTTATATTTATTTATAAACTGTTTTTATATACAGGAGACTGACTGATATATGATGTCGTGAATTTATATTAAGCTACATTTAAATATTAACCATATTTAGGCCATTAGACATACAGTACTGTGTAGATCCTAAATGAAATATCTGCTGTATAATTCAAAATTGGTTGTCATACAGCTACAAAACATGTCCTACATAGCATTTTATGAAGACAAACACAATTTAACCCTTTTCTAAAATTCCAAGGGTCATTTAAAAGAAAGAGACAATATTGTTGTTCACAAAAAAATGTATTAACACCATGACTTTTATTTCTTAACAGCATGACTCCTGTAAATTCTGCATGACTCCTGTAGACTCTCCTATGGCTTGCCACTCTTCTTTAATTGTTTTTTTTTATCCTGCTGTCAAAGTGCTCCCGCTCACTGATAAAAATAAATAAAGCAAAAGTTGCATAGTGGTAGAAACAATGGTTAATTATAAATATTTCCTTTATAGGATCCTTACAGTACCTTGCGTCAATGACAGGTCCTCGCAGGAATTTCTCCTCAGCCTCCAAGATGGACACATGTTCCACAACAGCAAGAGCACAGATGATGGACTACCAGAGAAAGAATTGAGATTTATCACAGCCCAAATAAGCCAAGCATCATTTTGCATGTTTAGTTTTTTGTTGTTTTTTTTTACAACAAAACCAAAAGTGCCTTTTCTATATTAAGCACAAAACTATTATTTTTAACGCAATGGTCTAACATTATGGATAAACTATTTGACATTAAAAACAATGTGAATATGACACCATGCTGAGCACAACTAACACATAAGTCCTACCTCTGGAAAAAGGACATCCATAATAAATCTGATCTGGTCACTGTGGGTGTGTGTGGGTGTACTGTTCAGAATTGAAGTCAGGTGAGTGTAGATAATATCAATTTGTTCCCGATCTTCAATGAACAATGGCACAGGCACTTTCTTTATGGAACACTTGGAAAAAGTGTCAAGCCTGTGATTTTTTTGTCCATTGATGATGGACTGTGCAGAGAAAACTGAAAATTACATTAAAAACATTTCCATGTATGTGTAAGTTGTTTATTTACTAAACAAGCTATTGGTTTAGAATGCAGTTAAAAAAATGCATTCTTGATGCATATACCTGAATGTGGTCATCAGTTCCTCTTGCCACAATGAAGTCCACCAGAGCCCGGTTGGATAACTTTCGGTTCCTCTCGGCAACATGTTGTGGAGACTTAGAGATTTGCATACATACATACATGCCTATTATAAATGTGTATTTTGT
Organism: Chanodichthys erythropterus; assembly: GCF_024489055.1. Taxonomy (NCBI): domain Eukaryota; kingdom Metazoa; phylum Chordata; class Actinopteri; order Cypriniformes; family Xenocyprididae; genus Chanodichthys; species Chanodichthys erythropterus. Next base: position 29,796,928 of record NC_090222.1, read on the forward strand.
GTGTTCACATCATAGACTGTCAAAAAAAATAAAAAAATAAAAATTCACACATTTGTGATTATCCACTCTAATGTGCTCCAGAAACCATGTGGAGTATGTTTAAATGCAAGGAGTAAACAGGGTCTTACCAGAAGAAGCCATGTCACGCAAGCTTAAGACAGACAACAAGATAAAAATAAAAATGTAATTAATTTTAAAAGTGAGTGAGACAGAGCAGGTAAAGATAAGACTAAGGGCAGCTTAACCTACACGTGGTTAGCTAAGTTTGAGTCAGACAGAACATCTGACTCAATCAAGTACTTCTGCCTCTCGAAATAAATTATTGACCCATCTTTTGAATTGATATCGCATCAGTCATTTATAAATAATAAATGTTGCACAATACAATCAACAACAATACCTTTAGGAGATTATTTACATACCTCAATTCGTATCGCTTCAAAAAAGGTCTGCTGTTATCATACAGATATGGTCTGCTGTTCTGATGACTAGGCTCATATACTAATATACAGCCTCCCCCTACTGGACGCATGAGGAACAACAGGGGCGTAAAACTGCTTGGGGCGTAAAACTGCTTGGGGCCTATATCTACCGGCTCCAGGTCTGCAGCCTCCCCCTACTCGATTTTATGAACGAGTCGTTGCCTACTACAATGACTGCACAGCTGGTTTGATAATGACAAAGAATGCCTATTGGTCTAACAAGAAAATGTCACTGTTGTGAAATGCCTGGCAAATCAGTCTACTAAGTGATAATAACAGGCAGCAAGCAGGGCATGTTTAAAACAAAAACAAATCCCTCATGGACATGCATTAGGCTACTGCTGCTGTTTTGTCATTCCCCATGACGACACGTATCGCTGGTGCAAATTATTCCAGCTGTTTTAGCGGAAAATATAAACCATAATAAGTAAGATGCACGTCTTTACTATGTACAATTATATGAAAATAAAATATGATGCAAATGTTGTGCGTGTATATAATCGCACAGACTCTTAAAATGTGATTTTGGGTGACTTTATATACGTGCTTGGTTGGTTTTCAAAGCAAAAGATAAACAGTAGGTAGGAAACATAGACTGTAAAAGGTAGTTCGATGTTGTCAACAGCAATATAAAGTTGCTTAACTTCGGTACATGTCTCTCAGACGAATCTGCTTTATTGGTAAACACGTCAGCCAAATCTTCTTGCTCCGCATCGTCCATATGTACAATTACACATTCATTTTCCTCCACTTGCTCAACTTCGGCGTGGTCCTGGGCTTTCAATATAGGGCCACGGGGACAAAATTCAAAATCTCCGTTCGTGTTTTTAGCATTACTGGCTTTGCTATTGCTCACTGGATCGATGTTTACGTCTTGGGCTGCACCTTTCTCATATTCAGAGGACAAGCTTTCATTATTTGATTGCAAACTGCAGTCCTTTTCAGAATAAACCGCAGCCATAATGGCCAGCTCAGGCTTTCCTCGATAGGAAAGGCACAGCACTTTTCATGGTAAAGGTTTTGTTGGTTCTGTTTTTGTTTCATTTTAGAAACAAAATTTTTCTTCTCGATTGGTCCAAATCTGACAAAAAGCTTTTTGTTCTTTGTCTTTTCTTTTTTCTTAGTAATCACTTTTGATGAAGTATTAACTTTTTTTGGTTGATGCTACTTGGTCATCACATAATTTACTTGCTTCCTTAGTCTCAAGTTTGTTGGCCAATTGTTTCTTAGATCTTTTTTTCTTTGTTGGAAATTTCTTCTTAACAAAAGGGCAATCCTGTAAAATAGTCTGGTCTGGTTTTGGCACAGAGCTTTGTGGTAGGACAATTAAGGTGTTGTTCTGCACACTGTTGTGGGAATTCGGCTGAGATTGTGGTTCCACCATGGTCCAACTTGGTCCTTTTGAGCTTTGATTTGCTAAAGTTCTTGAGGCTCACTTAATTTGCCCATATCACCCTGTTCACTTGCCTTGAGTAACTGGAATATGTTCCTCTGCTGTATGCGACAGCTCATGAACCAAGTCATTTTGTGACGCTTCATCCTGTAAATGTGTTTGATCCAGCAAAACCGAAGTTTCAGTCTGTATTGGTATAAGTTCAAGGTGAATTTCATCCATTTGCATTTGAACCTCTGTTTGTGTCAGTTCAACTGGTGCTACTTGGGTCTCTGAGTTTTCTGGTGAAATAATGGTTTCCTCTTGTGAAAGAACAGTTTCATTTTGCTGCAAATCTCCCATCTCTGCTGACACGTGGAGGTTAATTTGCTCTGCTTTTGATGGGCCAGTGTCAGATTGCTCACATTGTGTTGGCTGAATGGTTGATTGAGTAAAATTCACATGTAATGGTTGCATTAATGGTTGAGGGTGGGGTAACCCAAAGCTTTGTGGCTGCAAAGGCAATATAACCAACTGATCGACTTTCTGTACATTTCCAAGTTTCTCAATTAGTCTTTTAATTTGCTCAGTATCCAGCTTGTCCATCTGCTGTGGTGCCGGTCCAACAGTTTCCATGAGCAGAGTCGGTGGTTGTCCATTTGCTGTCTGTGTCCTGTTGGTTTTGGCTGTGGTACCAACACAGTAATACATTGTGACTCTTGAGAGTTTTTGTTTTTGATGTGAAGAAGATGGAAGTCTTGAAGACTGCACCACACTGTGAGCATGGGAATTTCAGCTCATTTGTTCCTGCAGAAAAACAAAATTAAAAGTATAAATAAATCAACTGGTCAGCACAGCAACATTCTTGAACCGCTCATTACCAGTGTGTGTGCGCTGATGGGCCATGAGCTCTGTGGAGGAGGTGAAATGCTGATCACAAACATAGCAAGTGAAAAGGACATCTCCCAGAATGCACTGCTGATACTCTTCAGGGTGGCTCATTTTAAGATGCCGATCCTTGCTTTTGGAGTCACTGAAGATGATGTGACATTCTAGGCATTGCAGTGAGAGCTGGGATGCTACAAATCAGTGTGAAAAACAAAACAATGCATATTAGAAAATAAATAAGAAGAGCAAAAAAAAAAATATGCTTAGCTTAATGCTGGAATGAAACTGTAGCTAAAAACACTACTACTGCAATTATGAAATTTTCCAAGGAAAATGGCTATTGAGTAAAAATATATTTAAAAAATAATTTAAAAAAATGTTGGGTGAGACTTGATTTTATCCATTGGTTGTTGATTGTATTGTGAAAAGCAAGCATTGCATACTGGACTGGAAAGATTTGAAAATGGTTGGGTTAATTTCAGCAGAGTGAAGTGAATCACAGAAAGAGCTAGTTATGACATTTTGATTAAAGATTACAATGTCAAAAAATAAATAAATAAATGCACAAATGAACTCTTTAAAATACGACCAGTAACATGCATTAAGGAAATTAAATAAATTTTGATTTCAAACATTTATAAATATACGAGGACCATAATAATGGCTCTTCTAGGAATACACACATAAGCGTAGAAGAACTTACAGGTGAGAGGTATTACTTTGGCCATGTCAATTTTCAGAGGGTTAAATTTGTCCTTCTTTGGAGGGATGTTCTTTCTGTCGGCATTGTGTACTGTACCTCCAGTTGATGATTTAGTGTTGGCACACATTTTTGGTGTTTCACTGGAGCTTATAGGCTCTTCAAGCACACAACTTGCAGCGTTACAGTCTGATGAGCCTGATTCATTGGATGCATGCTCACATTCCACTTCTGTCACAGTATCTGTACTCGACTCAGCCAGACTTGACTGATTTTCACAATGCAAGCCTTCAGCATCAGCAGTTTGATCTGTTTCCTCTGTAACGGCTTCAGGTTGTGTGCTGTCCTCTTGTGTTGCCACAGGAAAAGCACAGTGCTCCACTGTTTCCTCTACAGGGGTTATGGGTTCTATTATTGGTGGTGCTGGGACATAGAGGTCCAGTTTCAACTCAAGACCACTGGTTTGATCTGTACTTTCTGTAGCCTCTATTCCATGTACAATACTATCTAATGGTGCTTCCAAAGAAGACAGTTGGTCTGAAAGTGAAAGGTGCTCGTTGTGCAGATTTGCTTCAGGAGCAGATGGTTCATTGAGTGGGTCATTAGCATGTTCCATGATGCGTAACTTCTGATGTGAAACTCAATGTACAACTGAACTCAGATCTCTAAAGATCTCTAAAATCTCTAAGAAATTATGCAGGTTAACTAACAAAGGTAAGAGGAACACACTAAAACATAAAAGCACATCCCATGTCACAATGCACCATACAATTTTGAACCTGGCAAAATGGTATGATTGTAATATGTTAATATCATTAATCATTAGCAGCAGTCTATTAAGCCCATTCATAACTAAGCTTCTTAAAGGTGCCCTAGAATTAAAAATTGAATTTACCTCGGCATAGTTGAATAACAAGAGTTCAGACATACACTGAGTTTCAAACTCCATTGTTTCCTCCTTCTTATATAAATCTCATTTGTTTAAAAGACCTCCAAAGAACAGGCGAATCTCAACAGGGTGTACGCCCCCAATATTTGCATATGCCAGCCCATGTTCCCAACATTATGAAAGGCATTAGACAAGGGCAGCCAGTAACGTCTGGATCTGTGCACAGCTGAATCATCAGACTAGGTAAGCAAGCAAGGACAACAGCGGAAAATGGCAGATGGAGCAATAATAACTGACATGATCCATGATATCATGATATTTTTAGTGATATTTGTAAATTGTCTTTCTAAATGTTTCGTTAGCATGTTGCTAATGTAGGCTACTGTTGGTTAAAGTTACCATCGTTTCTTACTGTATTCATGGAGACAAGAGAGCTGTCACTATTTTCATTTTTAAACACTTGCAGTCTGTATAATTCATAAACACAACTTCATTCTTTATAAATCTCTCCAACAGTGTGTAATGTTAGCTTTAGCCACGGAGCACCATCAAACTCATTCAGAATCAAATATAAACACCCAAAGAAATACTATACTCACATGACCCGAAGCATGCATGCAGCATACATGACATGCAACATCTTGTAAAGATCCATTTGAGGGTTATATTAGCTGTGTGAACTTTGTAAATGCACTATAGAGTCGCGAGCTCGATGGGCAGGGAGCATGCGATTTAAAGGGCCAGCAGCCCCTCAATCGGTGCATAGTTAATAATGCCCCAAAATAGGCAGTTAAAAAAATTAATTTAAAAAAATCTATGGGGTATTTTGAGCTGAAACTTCACACATTCAGGGACACCTTAGACTTACATTACATCTTGTAAAAAAACATTCGATGGCACCTTTAAAAATATTTGAACTGCCTTCCAATAAAGTTGGTCTTTAATATTAATCTTTCATCTAAATATCATAAAGCGACCAAATTAAATTGCCTTATGTAACTGCAAACTTGACAATAATTTAAAGGGTTAGTTCACCCAAAAATGAAAATTCTGTAATTTATTACTCACCCTCATGCCGTACCACACCCGTAAGACCTTCGTTAATTTTCAGAACACAAATTAAGATATTTTAGTTGAAAACTTCCCTAATTTTGTTATTAATACAGAACTTATTTGAAAGTTTCCATGCTTTAACCCAAGAGATATTACCAAATAAAGAAGACCAGAAAAATCTTGCAGCAGGAAAAGATACAGAACAAAGAGCATTTCTTATAACCTTGTTGCTACACTGTTGTTTTAGAACATCAACATTATCAATGAAAATATTCTGACAAGGATTATTCATGTTGATTTCCACTGAACTAGAATTCTTTAAAAGTAATGTCACGCTCTTTGGGATCGCATAAAGAACAACAGCAAACTCTTTTGGTTTAACTGGGAATTGAAATTTTTGGAGAAATTCAGTATATGACAACAAATACCCATGGGAATTAAGCAACTGTCTTACTAACATAATACCTTCATTGAACCAAGTATGATAATAATGATTTGTTTTTGAATAGTATATCTTTGTTATTCCATATGAAATAATTATGGGGTGAGAAATTGTGCTTGTAAGCTAATTTCCATGCTAACAAGGCTTGTCTGTGAAAACCAGCCAATTTAACAGGAATTTTGTTGACAGAAAAATTACATTTCAACAAAAAGTCTAAAAAGTCTCCAAGAGTATTAAATATATAATTAGGAAATATGTTCCAAGGATTTTCTCTATTCTTCATAAACTCTATCAACCATTTAATTTTGAAAGTGTCATTAAGTGTACTATAATCTAAGACCTCAATTCCCCCTTGCTCTTTAGCATTACAAATTACTTCTTTTTTCAAATAATGGTTTTTTTTCTCCAAATACAGTCATAAAGTATCTTATCTAAATCTTTAATAATCTTACGAAGCACATCCAGTGATAAAAACATATACACAGATCTAGATATACCTTCCACCTTTGACAATAATACCCTCCCAAATATTGATATATCCCTCATTAAGCACAAATTAAATTTCTCCCTTGTTTTCTTAAAAATTGGTTCAAAATTTAACTGACTTCTTTGTTTTTCATTTTTACAAATTACTAGATATGTTAATTGGTGTTTAACTGGGATGTTCTCTATTTCTGTAGAGGAGCAATCTTTAAGGGGAAACAATACAGATTTATCACAATTCATTTTAAGGCCTGAAACAGCAGTGAATGCCTCGATATATCTAATTATTTTTGGTATCTCAATTTTGTTTTTCAAAAAAAACTGCAGTGTTTGCACCAGCAAACTGGCTAAGCTTAAATTCTACACCTAAAGCTGTGATACCATTATACTGATTTCTTTTTACATGCATTGCCAATACCTGAGTGACTAACAGAAATAAGAAAGGAGAGAGGGGGCATCCTTGTCTAATGCCACAATGAATATCAAACCTTTGTGAAGTACCATGAGCGAGTTTGACAGAACTATTACATCCACTATACAATGTTTTAACTGCTTTCAAAAACATATCACCAAGACCAAAAAATTTGATTACTTTGAAAATAAAACTATGGTTCACCGTATCAAATGCTTTATAAAAATCGATAAATAAAATAAAACTGTCATCCTCAATAAAGTGATTAATCAATCATATCTAAGACTAGTCTAATATTATTCCTGATATGATGACCTTGCACAAAACCAGATTGTTCTATATCAATTATTTTATCTAATCCTTGTTTTAATCTTCTAGCAAAAATCATTGCAAACATCTTACTGTCATTATTGAGCAAACTAATGGGCCTCCAATTTTCAATATATAACTTGTTCTTATTAGGTTTGGGAATCAGTGTTATAACTCCTTGTTTTAATGAAACAGGCAATTCATCATTTTGTATAGCTTCTATGAATACTAATAACAGAAAAGGTGAAAGTTCCTCAGAATATGTCTTATAAAATTCTCCTGTTAGCACGTCATTGCCTGGAGATTTGTTATTTTTAAGCAAGTTAATGCACTCTCTCAACTCAATTTCTTTATCACACACATTTTGAAAGTTTTGATCTGTTTTCATTGTATCGCTCGCCAAACTATTTAAAAAAGCATCAAGGTTTGAAGTAGCTGATGTAGAAGAATACAAATTGCTAAAAAACTGAGCCACATATTTTGAAATAACTGAGGAATTATCGGTAACACTTTACAATACGGTTCATTAGTTAACATTAGTTAACTACATTAGTTAACATGAACTAATAATGAACTGCACTTATACAGCATTTATTAATCTTTGTTAATGTTAATTTCAACATTTACTAATACATTATTAAAAGCTTGTTAACATTAGTTAATGCACTGTGAACTAACATGAACAAAGAATGAACAACTGTATTCTCATTTACTAACACTAACGAAGATTAGTAAATACAGTAACAAATGTATTGCTCATTGTTAGTTCATGTTAGTTAATCCATTAACTAATGTTTAACAAATGAACCGTATTGTAAAGTGTTACCGAATTATCTTCTAATTTGTTGTAAATCATTAATTTTGAGATTGAGGCAAAGTCACTGTATCTTTTTTCGAGGCCCAAAAAAATATTTTGTATTTTTTCCCCCTTTTTCTAACCATTTAAGTCTGGATCTAATGAATGCTCCTCTAGCTTTATTCTCATAAATATTATCTAATTCAATCTGCAATTAGTCTAATTTTTGTAATTCACAATCAGTCAAATTTTCCTTTTACTTTTTACACAATTTAAAATTTCCTCTACAATTGAATTCTCTTTCATTTTATTATTTTTTGCTTCCAATTTCCCTTGGTTAATAAATGCCATTCTAATATCAAATTTCATTAATTCCCAATACTTTCCATAGGAATTTTCTAAACTCGCAATTGTTGTATATTTTTCAATAATTTGTTTCATTTTTATCTTTAAATATTCATTTTCAAGCAATTTATTATTTAATTTCCAATAACTGCTTTTTTTTGACTGATTTATCTTGCCCCATAGAGATCGCCATATCACAACACTGGGATGCAGGCTGTGTGACGTCACGCACAAACTCTATGTGGGAGTTGTAGTTTAGAAAAATAGAATGTTGTAGTCCTTAAAGGGGTAGTTCACACAAAAATGAAAATTATGCCATTATTTACTGATGATTTTCCCATGATTTACAGTGATGGGTTTTCTTAAAAAAACTCATTGCTTGGCTTCAAAAGGTCTTTATTAATCCCATGGATTACTTTTATGATGGATGGATGCACTTTTTTGGACTTCGAAATCAAGAGCGCCATTCATTACCATTATAAAGCTTGGAAGAGCAAGGATATTTTTAAATATAACTGATTGTGTCGTCTGAAAGAAGATCATACATGCCTAAGGTTGAGTAAATAATGGGATAATTTTCATTTTTGGGTGAACTATCCCTTTAAAATAAATATTAGTTTATTTCAGGGATCACATGGGGATAACCTGTCACTCACATTACATCAACCAATAGCAAACGACAATGATCCAATAAATTCCCAATGGACAAAATCAAGTTCAGCCCTACATTTTTTTCTTGTTCGAGAAGCCATTTCATGAAAAGACTATCACAACTTCTGTTTCATGTTGACTGTCTGTTTAAAATTAAAACAGAGACACCTATTCATGTTTCAAGCTGAATTTAATTGTAGATATTTCAGGAAAAAAGAAAAATGATTCTGTCAGCCATGTAGGCTAAACAAAATTAATTGTTGTCTATGGTGGACCTGACCCAGTCAGTGTAGCGACACACCTCAACATAAACCCCAGGATAGTCAGACTGAGCACAGCCATAGCCCCATGAAACAACTCCTTGCAGTTCCCCATTGCACACCACAGGACCGCCGGAATCACCCTGAGAATAATTTAGAAAAGGAAAAGAAGAAAAGTGTGATTTTGTATGAAACTATTTAACAGACATAAAAACGAAGACTGTCAATGACATACCTGACATGAGTCTTTGCCTCCCTCCAGGAATCCAGCACAGAACATGTTTTCAGTTATTCTGCTACCATACGCACCCTCACACTGCGACCTTGACAGTACAGGCAAATTCAAACACTGCAGCACAGAAGCATATTCAACTGGAAGAAAAAAAAAAATATGAAAAAGATTAAAGCTTTTTAACTTTTACATATCTTATTAAAACAAATAAGGAAAAGTTTTGTCACTTGACATCTCACCTCCAGTAGTGTTCTGATTGCCCCATCCAGAAACCAAGCATTGCTCCCCTGCAGAAGAGCAAGTGGTCGCCAGAGGGATTGGCTTTACATATTTGTTAAAGATGGCAGGCTCCTTCAGCTTGATCAGCATGAAATCATTGTTTAATGGCAGATCATTATAGTCCGGGTGAGGAATCACTTTCTCTGCCCTGATCCTCTGCTCTGTGCCTTCTTCAGTTATGTTGTGCTCTCCCAGGTGGACAGTAAGATTAGAAGCTCTGTTTGACAAGGAACTCATATATACTGGGCTCTAATACAACTTTTATCAGCAATATTGCCTGCCTACATATGGATAGTCTTAAATAGGTTTTATACATAATTTCAGAGACATTATGGTTACAAACCTGATTCCAAAAAAGTTGGGACGCTGTACAAATTGTGAATAAAAACAGAATGCAATGATGTGGAAGTTTCAGATTTCAATATTTTATTCAGAATACAACATGGATGACATATCAAATGTTTAAACTGAGAAAATGTATCATTTTAAGGGAAAAATAAGTTGATTTTAAATTTCATGGCATCAACACATCTCAAAAAAAGTTGGGACAAGGCCATTTTTACCACTGTGTGGCATCCCCTCTTCTTTTTATAACAGACTGCAGACATCTGGGGACTGAGGAGACAAGTTGCTCAAGTTTAGGAATAAGAATGTTGTCCCATTCTTGTCTAATACAGGCTTCTAGTTGCTCAACTGTCTTAGGTCTTCTTTGTCGCATCTTCCTCTTTATGATGCGCCAAATGTTTTCTGTGGGTGAAAGATCTGGACTGCAGGCTGGTCATTTCAGTACCTGGATCCTTCATCTACACAGCCATAATGTTGTAATTGATGCAGTATGTGGTCTGGCATTGTCATGTTGGAAAATGCAAGGTCTTCCCTGAAAGAGATGACTGCTGGATGGGAGCATATGTTGTTCTAGAACTTGGATATACCTTTCAGCATTGATGGTGCCTTTCCAGATGTGTAAGCTGCCCATGCCACACACACTCATGCAACCCCATACCTGCAGAGGTGCAGGCTTCTGAACTGAGTGCTGATAACAACTTGGTTTGATCTTGTCCTCTTTAGTCCGGATGACATGGCATCCCAGTTTTCCAAAAAGAACTTCAAATTTTGATTCGTCTGACCACAGAAAAGTTTTCCACTTTGCCACAGTCCATTTTAAATGAGCCTTGGCCCAGAGAAAACTCCTGCGCTTCTGGATCATGTTTAGATATGGCTTCTTTTTTGACCTATAGAGTTTTAGCTGGCAACGGCTAATGGCAAGGTGGATTGTGTTCACCAACAATGTTTTCTGGAAGTATTCCTGAGCCCATGTTGTGATTTCCATTACAGTAGCATTCCTGTATGTGATGCAGTGTCGTTTAAGGGCCCGAAGATCACAGGGCATCCAGTATGGTTTTCCGACCTTGACAGTTATGCACAGAGATTGTTCCAGATTCTCTGAATCTTTGAATGATATTATGCACTGTAGATGATGATAACTTCAAACTCTTTGCAATTTTTCTCTTAGAAACTCCTTTCTGATATTGCTTTTGGGGGAATAGGTGATCCTCTGCCCATCATGACTTCTGAGAGACACTGCCACTCTGAGAGGCTCTTTATACCCAATCATGTTGCCAACTGACCTAATAAGTTGCAAATTGGTCCTCCAGCTGTTCCTTATATGTTGTACATTTAACTTTTCTGGCCTCTTATTGCTACCTGTCTTAACTTTTTTGGAATGTGTAGCTCTCATGAAATCCAAAATGAGCCAATATTTGGCATGACATTTCAAAATGTCTCACTTTCAACATTTGATATGTTATCTATATTCTATTGTGAATAAAATATAAGTTTATGAGATTTGTAAATTATTGCAATCCTTTTTTTATTTACAATTTGTACAGTGTCCCAACTTTTTGGAATCGGGTTTGTATGTCAAGACAATTACAGGTAATAAATAATCCTACAGTAGTGTGCTAAATGGTAAAGAAAAATGTTTGATTACTTCTGGAATCCAAAAAAAAATCATCTTTAAAATTAAATAAATAAATAAAAGTGAAGATATAATATATACTCACGGAATCTGGCAGTGCGCAGCAGAAACAACCCATCTTTCATCAATCAGAGATCCTCCACACAAGCGTTCACCATTATCAGTAAGGTAGGCTTGCCAGGGCTGGGAGTTGGCCGGACATTCATAACCTCCAATGATTTTATCATCTGTGCAACAAGCTGGAAAAATAATATTTTAAAAAATATATTAAATGTAATTTTTCACAAAGTGCATGTTTCTGATATTTGTTTGTCATATTTACCATTTAATATTTATCATTTATCATGTATGAATCAGTAACATGTTGTATATCATATTAAGGTCTAAGCCATAGGCTATGTTAGTGTAAAACTATGACAACTGAAAATAATAAATAAGAAGAGAGATACATACCCACAGCCACTGATAGCAAAGCAAACACAATAGTCTTCATTGTAGTAGAGGAAAGGAGAAGTTCTCACATTCAGACAAAAGAAAGATTCTGCAAATTTCAGAAACAGCATTAATGTTTTTTAAATGATAATGCACAGGAAACTCAAGGGGTTCAAAAGAAAACACCATTTATTTTAACATCATTATTTTAAAGATCTAATTGGGTGTCATCAAGACTGACTTTGGTCACTGAAAAATGTAGTTATTATCATACAAATATATCTTACAAAAGGAAAACTGCCAAGCGACCACAATATATCACTGAGCTGTGCACAATATGAACACAACCCAACCAATAACACACAATGAAAAAGCAAATATTGACGGCATTGTCTGCCATTGTTTTTTTAAATGTATTAATCTCAGATGTTAACAAATACCTTGCTATATCTTGCAGTCAGCTGAATCGTCAATGGCCTTGTCCAAACGTAGTGTGAATGAGCATATAAAATAAGTTGATATGAATCTTTCCCACTTGCATGGCTTATATAATGCATATGAAGCCCAGACTCCCATTTTCAAAAACCTCCCATTTCCCCTTAATTTCCTGTTGTAAATTCTTTTTCTGTGTGCTAAATGCTTGTTTTTCATCTGATGATTTGGAGTCACTAGAGTCAGATGATTCCCTGTCAGATGAAGAGGAGGTATAGTTGTCATCCATCTTTCTTATCACCATTTTCCTCTGGATTATTCTTGATCAAAACCATTAATCGCCCCTAAACTAATTTTCTGATGCCTGACTCTTCTGACTCTTCTTTTCTTTTGTCCTTTCTCCCAAGTTGAACATTCATCCTTCTTTAAAGCCTCTTTAATGTTTTTTCCCAATAGTTATTATTTTTTTAAAGGATTTTAAGTTGTGTGAACCAAAAAAAAAAAAAAAAAAAAAAAGACAACAACATATTTTTCACTGCATAATAACAATTTTTGCTTCCCCTTAAGGACAACCTAACATTCCCTGATTTCTTTTTCTTTTTTTCTCTTTCTTTTTCTTTCTTTCTTTCTTTCTTTCTTTCTTTCTTTCTTTCTTTCTTTCTTTCTTTCTTTCTTTCTTTCTTTCTTTCTTTCTTTCTTTCTTTCTTTCTGTCTTTCGAAAAGAAAATGTGGTTAAGTTAGGAGAACAACATCTACTCTGATATCCTTTAACCTTCTGCATGTCAATAATCAATAAACATCTTCATGTTCTGTTTTGTTCCATTGTTGATTTAATGATTAAAATGATCCAGTCACATAATCACACAATTATCAATATGGAGGATTAATATACTAAATTAACATGCACAATGATATTTTCCCCATTAATATTTAAATAATATATATGTTCGGTTCAGTGGTATTTTAGTTTTTGAATGAAGCACAACTTCAGACAGTGAAAATCTTTATTAGGTATGTTTAACTGTTCAATCAGTACAAGAAAAAAAAAAAAATCTAAATAATAGTTAGCTCATTTAAAACAGTGATAGATGTTAATATCAGATATTAATGACTAAACCAAGGCCAAGGTCTCAACTATATAGTAAACACAAGGGGTCCAAAGGAAAGCCAAATTAGTCAATCCAGTGATTAAACAAATATAATTCAAGTACCAAAAATTAGAGAGGGAAAATATATTAATATCCAATAGTCATGTGTCATCAAGACTGTGGGAGTAAGTAATTACACAACAGGAGACCATGCAGGAAGTCATCATGATACATCCCTGAATATTGCACTACATGATGTTTAGTATTTTAGGCACATGATATCTGAGCATTTATCAAGCTTCCTCACCAGCGTGCTTCATTCATTGATTGTGACGCTCAGAATCCCCAATGAAATGGCACTCCCAGCTCCCCCTCCACTAACTCATTCTATGTTTTATCTAAATGTTCTTGTTCTTCATCTGATAAGGAGTCTGATGAATCAGAGCCACTCGTGTCCGGTGAATCGCTCTCAGATGAGTTGTTTCAAGTGCATCAGTTACACTGTAGAGCTCCAATGACATTTAAAGGAAATATACACATTTACAATTTTTAAGTGTGATTTAAACAGTTAACAGTTTAACAGTTTTGTTGCATCTGTAGCATTACTCTAATTTCATCAGCAATGTTTCTTTCTCTCTACAACAGTTTTAGAAAAAAAAAATAGAATTTAAAAGTCAAAAGTTTTTACATTAAAAATTTACATTTTGACATTAGACAATAACTTTTGATGTTACATTGTTTGATATAGAATTGTTCTAATCTATATTTAATGCAATTACACCATAAGGAGCTGAACAAAAAACAATAAGAGTAATTTCTTGCTTTTTCAAGAGAAACGTTTTTAAATTATAGTAATGAATTACTTAGTAATGCATTACACCCAACACTGAAAAAGTATGATATACTCACGAAACGTAGCAATGAGCAGCAGAAACAACCCATCTTTCATTAATCAGAGATGCTCCACACCAGCGTTCCCCATTATCATAAGTAAGGTAGACTTGCCAGGGCTGGGAGTTGGGCGAACATTCATAACCTCCAATGATTTTATCATCTGCACTGCAAGCTTCATAAAATGAGTTTAATTGTTCACAAAGTGCCAAAAATAAAGCAATCCAAAACACTGTTTAAAGCTTGTTGTGTCTTTTGTAACTGATTGCTTGAAATGATGTTTCAAGCAATCATATTAGCTGTAAGGAATTTTACAGGTCATTGTGTAGGCAGAAACTAACAAATAACATAAAAAGAGAGCTCTACATACCCACAGCCACAGCCAGCAAAGCAAACACAATAGACTTCATTGCAGAGGAATTAATTACAACTTTAGAGAGCAAACTTCAGCAATGTTCAAGAATGGCTCAATTTTTCAAGAATCATTTTAAGGGATTTATTTAACACTGATATATACAGAACAACCAATAAGATCAGAGCAAATGATTCATAAGTGAAAATAAGCACCTGGGACAACAGTTGTAATTTTCCATGAACATGATAAAACCAAGATATTTGCAAGTACAAAGCATAATAAAAACAAAAATGCTTTTACATCATTAGTGAAGCACAACTTAAGACTGCAAGTTATGATTTACCTAACTGTTTATTCGACACGAGAAATTCTGTGATTAATAGCATATGGTCTATTGACATGAACAGCTTAAAAAGCTAAACCAGTAACAAGTAACAATTCTTAAGTTAACAGAAATAAAATAACTTTTTTTTTTTTTTTTTACAGAATATAAAGACCACTTTCAACAAACCAAGAATCTCAATTCACACTGCAAGAAAGACATGAACATGTCAAGACTGCAAAAACAGTGATAAATGTTAGTGTCAAATTCCATTTCTAACTAAATTAAAGACTCGCAGATATCAGTGTCTAAAATACACCATTTTCAGATTAAGCAATAAAGTACAAGGTCTCCAAAGGAAAATAAGGCAAATCAGTAAATCATCCCAGCCCCCAAAGATTATACTATTGCATTTTAAAGCCATCTAATAGACTTGGGTGTCATCAAGACTGACTTTGGTCACTGAAACATTAAGTTATTGAGTAAAGAGCAAGTCACACAAAATGCCATTAATATAGCATAATGTGTATCAAACTTCCCCACTTGCATGCTTCATATAATGCATGTGAAGCTCAGACTCCCCAATGAAATGTGCACCACATTCAACACACTCCCAGTCCCCCTCAACTTCCTGTACTTGCAAATCATCTTCCTGTGCCTCATTTAAATGTTTTTGCTTTTCACCTGATGAGAAGTCAGATGAATCACTCTCAGGTAAAGTAACACTGTTGGCACTGATTTTCTCATCACTGTCTTCTACCACTGGACCATTTTTCTCTCGATTGAAGACATTCATTTCTCCTAAAATGACTTTTTCCATAACTGACACTCTATTCTTTCCTCTAAAACCAGTGTCCTTCCTCCCGAGGGGAACATCTTCTCCTTCTTTAAAGACCTCCAGGTGTTTCTTCCGATGGGTAATTAGATTTCCTAATTGCGAGAACCTCTTGTGGCAAAGATCACATGTGTAAGGCCTAGAACCAGTATGAATGTTGTAATGGTACCGGAGTTCGGCTGGAACCCGAAAGGACTTCTGGCAGATGTTGCATGTGTGTTTTTTGTTGTCATGGCCACGTAAGTGTCTTTTCAATCCCTCTGAACTTCTGAAACCTTTAGTACATGAATCACACCAGAAGGGCCTCTGCTTGTGCATTTCCTGATGGTTCATGAATGCCACAGCAGAGGCAAAAGATTTATCACACCGTTCACAGTGAAGGACGAAAGGCTCTTCAGGAACACACTTCTTGCTTAATTTTAGATGAAGTGTGAGAGAGAACGGACGTTTGAATGTTTTCTTACATGTTTTACAGCAGATTTCAGGCTGTTGGTCTTTTGAAGTTATGTGCAGTTTCTGGTGATTTCTGAAAGACTCAAGGTAGGAATAGACCTTCCCGCAGACAGCGCAGGCATAGACCTTGTTTGCCTTTGCAAATACAGGCTTTTCTTCCTCTGACACAATAGCAATGTCAGAACAGGAGAAGATCTCAGACGGTTTTAACTGACAAGAACCATCAAGGGATTCATCTTTGTCTTTAACTTTGATCTTTTTTGTAACATATCCCAGGCCATTGTCATTTCCATTAGAGACAGATTGCACCTGTCTTTTCTTGTTTCGCCTCTTTTGTTTTACATGTTCACTAAGATGAATTCTGAAGGCCTTCCAGCGAGTGAACTGCTGCCCACAGTCCTGACATCTCATGCTGTGATTCACTGGAGAAGAGAGGAAGTTTCATGTCAGTAAAACATGACAGTAATATTAATAAAAGAGAAAAACTAAATTTCAAAGTCTACTCCAACATTTACTCGTTTCATGATTTGTTGTAATCTTATTACAAGGATCATTGAAACACTAGCATACCTTTTACTGCATGCATAATACTGCCTGGTATACAACCCGAATTCCAGAAATCTTGGGACATTTTTAAAATTTGAATTAAATGAAAACAAAGACTTTCAAATCACGAGCCAATATTTTATTCACAATAGAACATAGATAACATAAATGAGCTCATTTCAAATTTGATGCCTGCCACAGGTCTCAAAAAAGTTGGCACAGGGGCAACAAATGGCTGAAAAAGCAAGAAATTCCAAAATCAATGACATTTCTAAATGGGCCCAGGAATACTTCCAGAAACCACTGTTGGTAAACACAAGCCGCTGTGCCATCTGCAGATGCCAACTACAGCTCTATCATGCAAAAAAGAAGCCATATGTGAACATGGTCCAGAAGCGCTGTCATGTCCTGTGGGCCAAGGCTCATCTAAAATGGATTGTTTCAAAATGGAAAAGTGTTCTATGGTCAGACAAGTCCAAATTTGACATTCTTGTTGGAAATCATGGATGCTGTGTCCTCCGGGCTGAAGAGGAGGGAGACCTTCCAGCATGTTATCAGCGTTCAGTTCAAAAGCCAGCATCTCTGATGGTATAGGGGTGCATAAGTGCATACGGTATGGGCAGCTTGCATGTTTTGGAAGGCACTAAGAATGTTGAAAGGTATATAAAGGTTTTAGAGCAACATATGCTCCCCTCCAGATGATGTCTATCTCAGGGAAGGCCTTGTGTATTTCAGCAGGACAATGCAAAACTACATACTGCACCTATTACAACAGCATGGCGTCATCGTAGAAGAGTCCGGGTGCTGAAATGGCCTGCCTGCTGTCCAGATCTTTCACCTACAGAGAACATTTGGTGCATCATTAACAAAAAATATGTCAAAGACGACCACAAACTCAGCAACTGGAAACCTATATTAGGCAAGAATGGGACCAAATTCCAACACCAAAGCTCCAGAAACTCATAACCCTGTTGCCCAGACGTCTTCACACTGTTTTGAAAAGAAGAGGAAATGCTACACCATGGTAAACATGCCCCTGTCCTAACACTTTTGAGACCTGTAGCAGGCATCAAATTTGAAATGAGCTCATTTTGTGCATAAAATTGTAAAATTTCTCAGTTTAAACATTTATGTTATCTATGTTCTATTGTGAATAAAATATTGGCTCATGTGATTTGAAAGCCTTTTAGCTTTCATTTTAAACGTCCCATCACATCCGGAATTCGGGTTGTACATTAAAAACAATAATTATTAAGTTTTAGGGACATTATAACATGTTAAAAAGTGTATTTCAGCAGGTGGCTTCTAGTTATCCCACAAATACATTAACATTTTTGGATTTAGTTGTAAAAATGGCAGTCAGATCAAGTTAAGAATTTGTTACACTGGAAATGGACGGTCAATTTGAATACAATGTAGAATACACTATTACATGCAGTGTTCTTTTTGAAATCAGCATATTTGGCAAAATGTTTAAGGGTCATCCAGGTGTCTTAAAAATAGTATGGTAGGATGTTTTTAGAATCACACACTACATAATACACACATTAGGGTTTTTATTAGCCAGCTACAGCAAATAGTTGCATCATAAATTCCATTCAATAAAACTGCAGGTAAAAGAAACTACTCATATTAATATCTATCAGTATACTTTTCCAGTGACATCATTCAAAGAGTACTTCTTCCCCCCCAAAACAAACCACCTCAAGTACAAAAAGCATGATAAATGCAAAAATTTGTCATACCATTCAATGATACTGTACCACCAAATCGATCCATTTAATAACCACGGCACCACTGTAAAGTTAATAGCAGCCAACATATCTGCTATGTATTATTAAAAGTTGGAGAAGAGAGATTAAACAGGCAATGCCTACTTGAACATGTAAAAAGGCAAAAATAAGGCATTTTCACAGAAATTATGACCAATGAATCAACTTTATAAGGAAATTACAGGAGGTTCTTTATTATTAACAAACCAACCATAAACCTTCACACTCACCATCCAGTCAAGACAACAAAATGGAATGTTAATATATTTGTTCAATTTAACATCACAAGGTGATTCAGTTGTTTAAATAATTTGCCATTTTCTTTATGATTCTTTAAGATCATGCCATTCCTACACAAAAATCCCTGCCTCTACTGAGCAGTTTACATCTTATTCATACATTCTTAATGTCATTAACATGACTTCAGGGCAATTACACAAGGAATGTATCACATTATATTTAGAAAGGAAATAAATGTCTGTATGCGCACAACATTTTCAAGAGAAACATTAAACCCCAAATGTTTTTCAAAAGATGACATTTTTAAATTTTAAAAATGCTAACCAAAACCTAAATGCAACAGAAATGTGGTTTACACTACAAAAATGGTGATGTCAAAATAGCAATAAAGTAACAATGACACAGGCAATAACCGATGCTGTACAAATCACAAATCAAAGTCTAGCATGACCACACATGAGACTTAAGCTGTAATGCTAACAAAAACGATCTTCAAGCACCTTTTATCCAACAAACACCTTGGTGTTTTATTAAATACTTTTTAAAAGTACAAGCAAGGTGATAGAAATCAACAGAGACTAAACTGAGCAGTCAAAAAAAGGGAAAATAAATCTTTTAAAAAACCCTAGATAGACTGAAAAGCATCAAAGTGATGCTCTTGGAACACTTGCAGAGATCTAATTATAATTTTAAAGGGAATAAGAAAAATTTACAGCTTTTATGCAAGTAATTACAACACACTATTTGGATTAGAGGACATCTGCTCTGAAATCAGCAGACAACTTTCTTACTCTTTACAATTTCAGCAAAAATGTAGAATTTAAAAGCTGAAAGTGGCATTTTCCTTCCTCTGCTCCTTTACTGTATACTAACACTCACAGCAGGAAACAAAACTCTTGAATCAAGTACTAAATTAAACCAGTGCAGATGCAGTAAACAATGTACCATATACCAATATCCATCTTCATGCATTTTTTTCACAAATATTAGAACCCACGTGCATGTTCAATATAATGCTGATGCAGTTCTGTTTCCTGTTTGAAGGAAATGCCACACTCAATGCAAGTCAGGTTCTCAGCGCCTCTTACTTCTGAAGCTGAGCTCCTGTCTTTTAGCTCTTTAGCACCCAAGCACTCCTGATGGTGGTCGATAAGATTTCTGATATCACTAAATGTCTGTGAACACAAAGAACAATGGTACGGCTCCTCATTTTTGTGAAGAGTCTGATGCTGCTGCAATGCACGAGGTGACAAGAACGTTTTTCCACAGTGCTGACACTTATGGGTATTCGCTTGTGGACTTACAAGGGCTACAGGCAGCTTGACTATAGACTCCGATCTGTGTGATAAGGTCTGCTGGTTGTCTGAAGGTCCAGGTGCCAGGGACGCACTCAGTCTGTATCGCAGTTCAGTTGGGAGACGCCTACGTACTTCATTGTGCCATGCGAGATGCTGCTGCAGCTGGTTTTCAGTCCAGT
Source organism: Chanodichthys erythropterus (assembly GCF_024489055.1). Classification (NCBI taxonomy): domain Eukaryota; kingdom Metazoa; phylum Chordata; class Actinopteri; order Cypriniformes; family Xenocyprididae; genus Chanodichthys; species Chanodichthys erythropterus. The sequence continues at coordinate 29,817,342 of NC_090222.1, forward strand.
AACCACGGCAGCAAAGAGCGCAACAGTGCGGACGAGTCTTCGCCACCTCCTTATGAGCGTTTAATTGCTCCTCACTGGGAAACGCTTTAGCACATTTATCGCATTTGAAAAAACACTTAGTAAGTTCAAAATTTCGACTGTGCTGTACGGGATCCTCCTCCGTAGATGGTTTCAGCTCTTTCTTATTGGACGTTTTACGAATGGACCCTTCAGAAGCAAAGGGCTTTGCATATGCAGAGCACTCTTCTATAGACGCCGTGGGTCGTTCACTAACCTTGTGGTGTTTCTGCCATTTGTGCGCACGAAGGCCACGTATGTTCAAGAAGCTCTTAGCGCAGTGGGAGCACTGATGGTGTTGTACCTTAGTCTTTTCTAATTTGGCAACATCCATTTTGGATGTGTACAATTGTTTGACGGATGGACCAGACTCTTCTGTAGAGAGGATTTCAGAATGTAGTTTCTCAGTAGTCTCAGTAGGTTTGCTGTGATGGTCTGCAAAGTGAGTTGTTAGAAGAGACCCACTTGAGAAAGACATCTGACAGGCTGGACAGGTAAAAACACCATTTGATTCAGGAACTTCTTGCCCTTTTTGGGGTTGAGCCTCTATGGAAGGGTGATGTAGTTGATGTCGGCGAAGAACACAAAGGTAGAAGAATCCTTTCCCGCATAAATTGCATAAATAAGGTCCACCATCCACACTTTTCTTTGAGCGTATCTTATTGGTCTTTGAGAGAAATCTGGCAAATTTTTTGTCTTTGTGCCATCGCCTGTGTGTGCCAAGAGCCGAATTGGTGCTAAAATATCTTCCACATTCAGCACAACCAAAAGACGATTTTGACAAACACTTCTCTGGCTTTACTTTGCCAAGCTTCAATGGCTTTGCCGGACCGGATTTCAACTTTTTAGATTGGTGACCTTTACGATGAATTCGCTTGTGAAAATTTAGAGCACCAATTACTGAAAAGCTTCTGCTACAGTCTTGGCATTTGTATTTCAAATTTGAAGTTGAATGAGTTTTCTTCTCTTTTTTAGAATTAGCTGAATGAGAAGTGGCAATGAAATCCTCAGCTTTATGGGAGGATACATCTTGCTCCTCTATCTCAATTACCCCACATTCCACATTGTCCTCTGGTTTTGAACAGTGCTTCTGATGATTTTGTAGTATCGCCTCAGATGCAAAAAAAGAGTAGCATGTCGGGCATTGAGGTCGCTCAGACGAATCAGAGTCTGTCAACGGAAGGCCAGTCTCAAAGCCATGACTTTTCATGTGAAACTGGAGGGCCATGGCACGGGAGAAAACTTTTTCACAGTCGGGACATTGGTAGGAGTTCTTTTTCAGCTGTTGGACTTGATAGTCAAAAGATTTGACAGCAGGTTGGAGACCTTGGGAATCATGGACAAGTTTGTGTTTAAGAAAACAAGCTAGCATGTGGTATGATTTGCCACACACTTCGCATTTATGTTCTTGTTTTGGATTCAAAGGGTGCACTCTTCTATAACCACCCCTGCGACCCCTTTTCTTCCGTCGTATGTGACCGTTCTCAGTGTCAGCTGTACTGGCGGGCCTCGTCTCAACATCTGCACATTCCGAGTGGTTTTGTTTGTGGTGACAGAAAGCTCCCAAAGACCAAAAACCTTTACCACACTTTTTACAGTGGTAAACTTTTGGGCCCAAAAGTGATTTGGTTGGGTTGAAATTCTTTGTCTTTTCGCCTTTGGCACCGCCGCAGCAAACCTTCTGATGGTTGAACAGACCACTTGCGGTCGCATAGCTCCTATCACACTGCAAGCAAGCAAAGGACTTCTTTTTTCTATTGTGATGCTGTTGGTGAGAATGCAATGCAGACAGTCTGGAAAAACACATCCCACACTCTTCACATTTAATATTGTTCTTCTGCAGATTTTCAAGTTGGTATGAAATAGACTTGTATGCTACTTTATCCTCATGCTTTCCCATGTGAAAACAACGAGCACCCTTGGAAGAACTTTCATGGCCACAAACCTCGCATGTTAAAAGTTCCTTCTTAGTTGGCGTCACTAAGTCAAACTTCTGCCTCCTATCTGTTTTTTTTCCCATACGCCCCTTGTGCCAAAGAATATGACAGCGCAAGGACAAAGCCTTGACAAACTTTCGATCACAGTGTGGACAATTATACTTTGCCTCTTGAGGACGACTTTTGCTCACGAGTTCCGCATTTATTAATGGTTCATCATTTAAAAGCTCATAATCAATCTGTACAATTTTGACATCCATCTCTGGATTCAACTGCAGGGAGGAGGTGGATTCAGCTGTCTGACTTAAATTGAAGCCCAAATCATCTTTTTCCTCTTGGTCTGATTCACACACTAACTCAAGATCAGGATTTTGATCCTGAGAGGAACCGCTGTTGTTCTCATAATCATCTGAAGCCGTTATATGGACAACTTCATAATCAACATCTATGGCCTCATACTCTTCTACTGTGTTGGTGCAGTTGAAATCTTTCTTTTGAACTTGAGCATGTGAGATCTCCTTAGAATGAAAAACAACACTATCAGAATTGTCATTCTGGTTTGTTTTTACTGTTTGAACGGCTGTGGTCATCTCAGTCTTCTTCTCAATGATGTCACCGAAGACATCAGAATGACAAAGCTGATGCGACTGCAGGGCGGATGCTCGCGAGAACCGACGACCACACTCTGGACACTCAAAAGCCTTCTTCTTGAGCTGAATAACTTGATGAAGGAATGATTTCGCTGGCAGCTCTTCACTGTGAGCCAATCGCTGATGCTTATTGTAAAAAGTGAGGGAGGTGAAGACCTTGCCGCACTCTGTACATTTATACGGCTGGCCATTGCAGCCAAGTTTTGCCCGTCTTTTATGCCAACGCTGATGGCACAACAGAGCCACAGAGCTAACGAAGGTCTTGCCACATTCAGAGCAAACGAACGGATGCTTAATTTCTTCCTTCACCTTCCCTTCCGAACAGCTGGTTGAGAATCTCTGGTGAGTATTGAGGCCACACATGGTGCGAAAAGATTTGCCACAGAAGCACTGAAAAACTTTTTGCTCATGCTCCTCAGTCTGTTCAGAGCTTGTGCCGTTGTCTTCAGTTTGATCTGGAGAGTCATTAAGTGACAGAGGTTTCTCAGTTTCACAGCTTTTGGATTTCACCAGCTTCACCTCATGACAACGACGATGTGCATCAAGAGCCGAAGCCCGAGAGTAACAGCGTCCACAGGTGGGGCACTGAAATGACTTTTTCTTTAGATGAGCAAGCTGGTGAAAAACAGACTTTGAGGCCTGTTTATGTGAACGCTGATGGTTGAGACACTGACCAACAGTGGAATAAGCTTTACCACAATCCTTGCATTCAAAAAGCTTCTGTCTTACTGCACCCTCACCAAAGCAGTCACTTATCCCCTGTTTAATGACTTGATTGCGATGCTTCAGCTGATGGGTGAAAAAGCCTTTCGAGCTTGAAAACTTCTGTCCACACAGAGCACAGAACAACGTTCTTCGGCCTCCGTCGGTTGAGATGAGCAGGTCATCCCACTGCGAATCTGTGTCCAGGCAGACTATGGGACCGTCATGGATATGCTCGCTGCGATGCTCTAGGTAAGCCTCCTTGTTCCCAAATGCCTCACTGCAATCTTCACAGCGAAAAGGCCAATCCCCTAAAATAGAAAGGGGAAAATGGGAGGTCAGGGCGAGTCCTGTGGCCAGAGGAGAGAGGAAAATAAACAATGTATAGAGCCAACAAATAAAATTGAGAAGACTGAAAAAAAAAAAAAAAAAAAAAAAAAAACTTTACTCCAAATGTTCAAAGAAAATCACGAAGAACAAAAAACAATACCCTCATAATCTTAAAGTGTAAATTTATTATTTAAGGAATTTTTTTTAACAGTACAGTTTAAAGGAATAGGATAACAAATCAGCCAAAAAAAGTTAATAATCTTTATTATTGCTTTTTATTTAAAAAAACATGAAGAGTGTGTTTTGTAACCAACAGAAATAGTTTATGCATTACAAATAATAAGGGAAAAAAATGCAACTTCAGTTTTTAATGACAACTAGACTATAAAAATACAAAATAAAGGTTAGAATGATTTCATTGATTACATTTTGCACATCTTTAAATTAAGACGATCTGGCTGATGGTTTGTTGAAGAAACCTGTTGCCAGGTAACGACAGAACCATTCGGCTTCTAGTTCGAATTATTTGTTCCACCTTAAATGATATCGACCACATGGTCCAACAAGCCACATTGTTATGATATTAATACAATTCATATACATTTCACAAACTTATTATATAAAGGAATTAATTCACTGGAAAATCGTTGCTTAAAACAATATTTCATTCGCCTTTGTGTTATTTTTTTATTCCATATTGCACATGCGCAATTCAAAAGTTGAGTAAAGACTGCCATCTACTGCAAAACAGCGATACTGCAATACAATTTAAGGTGGAGCAGATTTTATGAACGAGTCGTTGCCTACTACAATGACTGCACAGCTGGTTTGATAATGACAAAGAATGCCTATTGGTCTAACAAGAAAATGTCACTGTTGTGAAATGCCTGGCAAATCAGTCTACTAAGTGATAATAAACAGGCAGCAAGCAGGGCATGTTTAAAACAAAAACAAATTCCTCATGGACATGCATTAGGCTACTGCTGCTGTTTTGTCATTCCCCATGACGACGCGTTTCGCTGGTGCAAATTATTCCAGCTGTTTTAGCGGAAAATATAAACCATAATAAGTAAGATGCACGTCTTTACTATGTACAATTATATGAAAATAAAATATGATGCAAATGTTGTGCGTGTATATAATCGCACAGACTCTTAAAATGTGATTTTGGGTGACTTTATATACGTGCTTGGTTGGTTTTCAAAGCAAAAGATAAACAGAAGCTAGGAACTAACTGGTCGATGTTGTCAACAGCAACATAAAGTTGCTTACCTTCGGTACTTTCATGTATCTCAGACGAGTCTGCTTTATTGGTAAACACGTCAGCCAAATCTTCTTGCTCCACATCGTCCATATGTACAATTACACATTCATCTTCCTCCACTTGCTCTACTTTAATCTTCACTGGTGGAACTGCAACAACTTCGGCGTGGTCCTGGGCTTTCAATATAGGGCCACGGGGACATAATTCCAATTCTCCGTCCGTGTTTTTAGCATTACTGGCTTTGCTATTGCTCACTGGGTCGATGTTTACTTCTTGGGCTGCACCTTTCTCATATTCAGAGGACAAGCTTTCATTACTTGATTGCAAACTGCAGTCCTTTTCAGAATAAACCGCAGCCATAATGGCCAGCTCAGGCTTTCCTCGATAGGAAAGGCACAGCACTTTTAGCGGTAAAGGACAGTGTGTTGTTGTTGGGGGGAGGCAAACTTACGAAACCTACTATGGCGAAAGCTTAGCTCATGAATATTAATTAGGCGACGTTCCTTCTTGCTCCATTATGGTTGTTAGCACGCAACGTCTGCCTGAACAAATTCATGTCCGCAGTATGATTATATAAGATATAGATATAAGATGTGGATAATACGATAATAATTTATAACAGCTATTATATCAATTTTAATAGACATTTCCTAGTAAGGCATTTAATGTGAAAATGGGCGGCGCTTAGCGGCCCGGACGTTGTTTATAATTTGTCGAGTCATGTGTCTTTCGAAATTATAATTTTTTATTTTTATTTTTCATTCACTGTGTGCATTTTTCAGTTAAGTGGTTACTATATTTATCTGTGTCGACAGTGATTCATTATTAATTGTTATTAATTCCAGGGGAGGGTTTTCATGGAGGCTAACGTACATGTGAATGTGGCTAACGTAACGAATAACTGGAAATACTTTGTTTAAATAGTGGTACTAAAACAGTATATTTATTAACCGTTTTAGTGTTTCGTATATAAGTATCTCAAAGAAGACTAAAACGTTATGATATTTGAATGTGGATCAATTGGGCAGGATGAATTTCAGGTGTTATAGGCCTAACTACATGTGCATTATACAATAACAAAGGAATCCAGTTGGCCATCAATGTAGGTGCACAGGGATAAAGGCACACTCGACCTTTAAACAACTAGAAGGCAAAAAAATCACCTCAGCACTTTTCTTAACAACTACGTTTGACTATGCACGGCACGTAGAAATTTGGCTGATCCTTACTTATCGCAATCGCTGACAGCAATGCAAATTTATTTATTTATTTATTTATTTTAAATAAAAGCATGGTATTTGGGGTAAAAGTGCTGTTGGGGCTAAAGGCATGATAAGAAATAGCTTTTCCATTTGTTTACATGATTGGATTCAGATGATGAATATCATATTATGTTGGGTGTCCACCATATTTATAATGAAACCATAAATATTTAAAAATATGATATTAAATCATATATAATAAAATATATTTATTGTTACTACTGTACAGCTATATTAAATTATTATGGGATCTCCATCAATGCTTTCAGAATCTTGAATTTTTTTTAAAATAAATTTTGCTCCTGTATTTTAAAAATTAACATATTTTAATGACAGTATATTTACTGAACAAATTATATATATATATATATATATATATATATATATATATATATATATATATATATATATATAATCAAAATAATTAGAAAATAGTACAAACTTTGCTAAAGTGGTTGTTTTGAACAAGAATTAACTTACGGCGCTTTTGGAACGACTTGGCTGGGCTCAGTTCAGATATTATTCAAAACATATTACTTTAGCTAAAGTATTTGTATATGGGGTAAAAGGCCTACCTTGCCACCTCATACATTTGTAAGATCCTTCAACAAAACAAATCACTTTCATGATTTCACACAAAATCTGTTGCTCCATCAATGTTCAATAAAAATAGGCCTATATATATATTTTAGGGTAAGGGGATTGAAAATTTCATTATAATAATATAGCTTAGGTATAAAAACCATTACGCCTATGTAAAGTCCTCATGATAACATAAAAAAAAAAAAAAAAACATGTTAAACTGATTTAAGAATGTAGGTGAACTTTTTAAAATAGTTATTTACATTTATGTAAACATTTAATAAAGTGTATGTATTTCATAAAATAGACCTGTATAATACCATACACTATACCAGAGCAATATGGTTATTGTTAAAACTATGTTGAAGTTTCAAGTCACTGTAAAGCCTGATTTTAGTACCTCTCTCCAGAGGTTTCAGCTTGATTGAATCAAGTATTTGTCTGGGCATGCACGTGCATATGTGCAGGGTGGATTGGGAGCCTGCCACTTGGGATTTCAACCAAGGGGGCCTGTTAAAACATTTTTGCCTTTGAGCCCAGGGTTGACTTGCTACACCACTGGTAGTACTCTTGTGTATGTTGAGTGCTTACGTGGTCCAGACAATAATCATTGTCATCTCAAAACGGTTTTATTAACAATACACACACTTTAAATTAAAGTGTTAACTTATTAAAAAAAATTTTTTTTTTGGTATAATTTTATTTTGATCCTAAAGGTTTAACAATAGTGAAAAAAACATGACAAAAAAATCATTACAATTTTCAGAAAGGTATGGCACTGCATGCCAATTACTTGAGAGATTTTAAATGTTGTTCAAAATGCCTATAATTTCATACATTTACTTGATATTAACATGTTCACTAACTTTTAAAATCAGCTTATAACTCCTTATTAATCTAAAAACATTTGTACACCATCATGTTGACCATAAGATCACTTCTGTAAAATTTCAGCAATTTAACGTAAAAAAGTTACATGAACACTGCGGTTCTTTGAAAAAACATTTGAACAATGTTCATTTGGTTTGTGTGGTTTATTGCATGAGGGTAACAAAGCACACGAAACTAGTATAAGTTCAGCTGGAAAATTTAATAACTGAATAAAAACATTAATACATTTTAAATCTTCATGACACACTCCAGCAGCTTAACAGCAATGTACAATAAAACAGCAAAGAGACAGTCTAAACTGAGCTATTGTTGTTTTGTATGTATATCATTTCTAAAAATCAAACTCAGACATCTCGCTGTGCATGTTGCATATAATGCATCTGTAATTCTAGTTCTCCAGGCAAAGAACAACCACATATCATGCACTGGAACAGGTGATCCGGGGCAAAAGGCATTTTATTCCCCATTTTGTGTGGATCAGTTTGTTGGGCATACTGAGGTAAGTTTGTTACTTGTGGCATTAATGGCATCTCATTTATGTTGCCCTGTGAGGTGAAGAAGATGCCTTGTGGTAACGGACCTGGAAGTTGCCTTCCAACAGAATGCATTGGATGTGGAGGTAAATTCAGAGCTGGTGGAGGTGGAGGAAAAGGGGGTGAGATAAAAGAGGGAGGCTTATTTAGAGGAATCCGCTGGCCAGAAATGAGAGCTACATGCTGTTGGATGTGGCCTTGTTGAACTGGTCCATTTACGAGGGCTTGGGAAACAACTGGAGCAGCCTGAAACCCCCACATCGGAGGTCTGTCCCCAAGAGAAAAATGAGCTGGTGCATACGGCATGTTCACTGGTCCCATCTGGTTTGGGGGAGCTGCACTAACCCAAGTAGGAGGTATTTGAGGCTGTTCCTGGAGTTGTGGCTGATGAAGCTGTTGTTGAAGAAGCTGCTGTTGTAGCTGCATTTGTTGTGGCAAATGTTGGATTAGTCTGTTTTGCTGCTTCTCTAATGCATCCCCAGGTATGTCTTGTAAGCTCACAGTTGTAGACATTTCTAAAGATGTTTTCATTCCCCATGGATTAGTATTTGGTAGACTGGAAGCACCAGCGGAGAGCAATATACCACCAGCCTGACCCATTTCTGTTTTAGCCAGACCAGAGGAATTTGGCATTTGCAAATCGTGAGTGAGTTTATCAGATTTGTTGTTGGTTGGCGCTTCCAAGTCACCAGTTACTTTACCATCTTCTGACGAATTACTGAACATCTCTGGATTAGATGTTTGCATTGAATCACAGAGTACTGGCCATTGCGACTGCTGCAGGTCTTGAATGGATCTCGGTGACTGGATTTTCACATCTAGAGGCGAAGGCCTGTCCATGTGGTGTTGTGATTCTGAAGACGTCTTCTGCAGAGTGGAATTTGGTGTATTCACCCAGAGAGAAGGATGCTTGCCCTTTTGCTCTGCTTCAGATACATTTATCTCGGAGTAATGATTAGGTTGTGTTGACATGGGTACATTAGCTTGAGATGGTTGCATGAGCTCTGGGAGACCATCACTTTTAGGCAAGATAGTCTTAAGGTGACTTCCTGACCACTGCATCTGCACTGCATTAGTTGGCTGGGCTTCCAAGGAACTCGTGGGCTTCTGAGAGAGCAGCAGCTCTTCTGAAGGCGCCATTTGTAGCTGCCATTCTTGCTGCATTGGAACCTGCTGGGAATGATTTCTCGTCTGCAAGTGCTGCGATCTCAGCTGCATGTGTTCAGGTCTATTTGCATCGAAGCTACTGGATTGTTGGGGAACCACATTTGGCAACAGTGTTTCTTGTATGAGTCTACCAGGTAAAGGTGCCGTCCTTCCAACGTCTCGATCTAACCTCGGCCTACCTCTCCTGCCGGTACTTACTCTACCTCTTTGAGAATGTATGGACAGTGGATAACCGTGACTCTGACCTTGCCGTTTACGCACATGAATCTTTTGATGCACAAGAAGGCTGCTAAGCCAAGGGAAGGACTTATGGCACTCCTGGCAGCGGTGGGGTCTCTCCCCTGTATGAGTGTTTAGATGGTCTCGGAGCAAGTAGGCCAAAGCAAAGCTCTTGTCACAGAGGTGACACTTGTAAGGTTTCTCACCTGTATGGGAAAGCATGTGCCGCTGGAGCTGACCCTCATCGCTGTAGCCTTTACGGCACTGCGTGCAGCGAAACGGCTTTTGTTGATGCAGCCGCTGGTGTGTTTTCATGTTATGATGAAATGCAAAATCCTTACCACAGTCTGGGCATTTGTATGGCTTCTTGCCGGTGTGGATAATCGAATGCTGCTGCAAATAGCTACTAAATCTAAAGGACTTTTTACACACTTGACACTGGTAACCCTTGTTGTGTATGCGCATGTGGAGCTCTAACACTGAACGGTAACGAAAGCACTTTCCACAGTCTCGACACCTGAACGGTTTCTTCTCCGTCTGGTTCTCCAAACCCCCTACTCCCGACATACTGTCAATATCTGCCTCATCCATACCAATATCCTGCTTTTCAAGTACCGCTTTAACCTGATTTGTGATATGAGTCGTGTTGATACCCAAAATGTTTGTCATATGCGTTTGTGAATGGGACTGCAGGAGAGATTCTGACTGAAATTTGAGAGGACAATACTGGCATGCATAAACCTTATCGAATCGTTTGCCATTACTCATCTTTTCATACTCTGCTTCATGGATTAACATGTGTGCTCTTAATTCAGATGCTTTATAAAAGATTTGAGGGCATAGAGGACAGTTGCGCTGTTGCTCAACGTTTGCATTCTCTTTACCAACTTGCCCCACAAGAGATACATTATGGTTTGTAATACTTGCTGCCTCAGACCTAGCTGAGATCTTTTTGTGTTGTCGAAAATGTGCTCGCATGTTTTGTGCAAAAGCGAACGTTTTTCCACAGTATGAGCAGTGATAAGGCTTTCGGCCGGTGTGGAGATACTGGTGCTGTTGCAAAAGGCTGCTGTATTTGAAGTTCTTCCCACAGATTTTGCACAGGTGTGCTCTTTCTTCCACATGCCTGCGTCGATGGTCCTCCATAACGTAGCGATGCTTAAAGACCATACTACAATCTGGACACTCATACGGCTTCAGTGAAGCGTGGGATCGTTGATGGATATGCAGCGTCGCCAGACTATGAAAGCCTTTGTTGCACTCCAGACATCGATAAGGACTGTCCAATGAGTGACTCTGCATGTGGGCATTGATGGACACCCTATACTGGAACTCTTTGCGGCACAGAGGGCAGCGAAAAGGCTTCTCCACATTCTGTTCACAAGCATGAAGCCTTAATCGCATCATTGTCGAGTAACACATACCGCAATGCTCACACACATATCTCCTCCGTTCCTTGTACATTATCGTAGAGCGTTTTGAATGCGACACACTTGGTTGGGTATTTTCTTTATGAATACTGCGGTGTTTGATGAGGTCACTTCGATGCTGAAAAGTGATGCCACATTCTTTACAAACGAGGGAAGCCTGCTCATCCTGATGCATATGAAAGTGTCGATGCAGGTTGTAGGTTTCTCGGCGAGTGAATTTTTTACCACATTCATTGCATTCCAGGCGGCTTTTCCTTCGTTTTACAACTAATCCTTTCCCGTCACTCTTCGACTCATCTTCTCCTTCCTTCTCTTCTGTGTTGTCCTTAACCTCCTCCATGGTTTTGGGATCTCCTTTGTCCTCCATTTCCACTTCTGTGCTGTGTGTTGCCTCTTCATGAGACTTTGAGTCTTCACTTACATTTGTCAACTCTTCGTCTTGTTTTGCTGAGTGTTCCTCCTCTATAGCAATCTTTGAATCTTTGCTGATATTTTCTATAGTTTTGTCTGCAGTTTCTTCTTTATCGTTTTCTTGCCCTGTGGAGTAAATGCAACGAAAACATTAGAAGTAATTTGCATTGTAAAACCACAACAGGTAGCATTCATTCAGATTTATAATTCTAAAAACCTATTTAGATGACTTCAATCTTTTAAAAAGGAGTGGATTATCTAAGAAGTCTAAAAAGCTAATAAGTACTGGTCAAAGTTACTGCCAAAGAAAAAAAAAGTTAAATTAAGTTAACTAAATGCACTGACCTTGTGTGTCTTTTCAGCTATTTATAAACAGTGCAATGATTATAAAACAAAAACTACTAATTAAACAGCAAAAATGTATAAGTAAACCATTGTTTGACCAACAAATATTGTAATTTATATACTGTATAAATTTATAAAACTGAACTTGCCCTGACTTGACATGCATGGAAAATACACTTGTGCTGGTAACACAATATAACATAACACATCGACCTTTCAGCTAAAATCCACCTACATTATGGCACATGATTGTACATTAATGAGGTTTTCAATCAGTTATAGAGCAGCTATAGATAAACTAAAATTATGCTAGAATTTTACTTTAGAATTTTACTTTAGACAAAATGCAAAAAGTTATTCTAATTTAAGTTTAAAACCTAAATGCTTAACCTACAAAAGCACTGCAAGAGAAAACAATCATTTGTGTAACTGAGCAGTTACTGAGATATAGCCACATGAACAGACTGTGATGATGTGTTTTCACAGTCATTAACATTGTAAATGAACATACATAAATGAATAAGAAAACCAAAACATCAAATGTCATGGACGAATATCTACGGAGTAATTCACTATTTTGTAGAGGGGGGTCAAATTGACAATTTTCTTCTAAGATTTGGAACCAGATTAAACAGGGTGGTAAAAATGACTTTAGAAATATGGCAGAATCATTATTTTATTTTTACACAGAGATTGGTAAGTCTATTAATAAAACCTGTTGACTTTAGCAATCTATGTTACATTATACACCAACGGTTCAAAAATGGGAAATGGCACTTGTGTTTTGTGCCTGACATTTGCATGCCTCTAACTCAAGAAGTATTAAATAGAATATCCTTTCAGATTCTAATTCTTAAACTTTTCTCTTGGGATCTTCATTTTTAAGGCCCAATATGGTTAATTTCCAGAGATATGGGGATCTCAATGTGGCTTCATGAGTAAATTGGTAATTGTACACATTCTCAGTTTCAAAAACCAAATACAGTTGCATACTTTTTTTCTTTTTGAAGAGTAATATCTGAAGAACAAATATGTTGAAACTAGAAATGTATCTTTTCCCCCATCAACACAGTTGCATAGAACATGCATGAGTGCCATAAATATTATATCAAATCACAGTATTAAAGATATCTTAATGTCCTTCTATATTCTTGTTCCTATGAAACTTTTCTTATTCCCACTCTCTGGGACTCTTTATTCCCAGAGATAATGTGATGACAGTACAGCAGCATGTAGTTACAATGCTGTGTATTTGTAGCTGCAGAAACTGTTCAAATTAACAAAATCCCTTCTTCCAAATATCCCCAAAATTGATTTAAATATACATTCTTATAAATACACAGAGCAAATTAATGTGCCACGCTTTAACCATTTTAGTGTTCTTTTAACACTTGGAGAGACATGTTGTAAGCAAATCATAGAGAAAAACAAGACACATTTCTATTTTTAACATTCTTTGTTCTTCATATATTCCTCTTTAAAAGAAAAAAAGTATCAAATGTATGCAGTGACACACATTTGTTTTTTGACCACTGAAAATGTGTACAATTTACCAATTTACTAATGGAGGCACATTGAAATCCCCATATCTTGGGAAATCAACCATATTCTAAAAGGATACTAAAAGATCTTTAATATTTCAGTATGCAGTGCAACCTTCAGGCAAAAAAAAAAAAAAAAAAAAAAAAACCCAAGAAGTGCTTTTTCCCATTTTGAACTGTCACTGTTGAAGTATAATGCAACAAAGATTGTCAACAGATTTTACTGATAGGCCAACTAATCTCTGTGTAAAAATAAAATCATTATGCGGTCATCATTCTAAAACTATTTGTACCCTCTTGCAATTTGTCTCCAAATTACAAGAATTGTAATTTTGAAGCCCCTCTACAAAATAGTGGATTACTGAGTAAATATACAACCATGACATTTAATATTTTGGCTTTCTTCTTCATTTATGTTCGTCTTTCTTCAGAAAAAAAAAAAAAAAAAAAAAAAATAAAAAATAAAAATTTGATCCAGGGAAGTTTCTGAAGTTTACATATAATGACTTCTGATTCTGAGAACCCTGGAAATGTGAAAAAGGTCCATTTCATTCTGTATAAGCTATGTACCAAGCCAGCCAGCTACAAGATGAATCACCACATTACAAACTTTGATTTGAAGCAAAAAAAAGGTATTTAAACATCTGACAAAAATCTGATACCAGGACTGTGTACTCAACAACTTTAATGAGATACTACAATCTCATGAAGCATTGCGAATGACATAAAAAAATAATAATGGAGATTGATTTAAGGTTGTTGATTATAAAGATACAATATATTTTGTTTATTGCAAATTATGCATATTATGCATAATTCTGTGACAGTGGCAGGTATGTAACCAATGTTCTGGATATGCCTATTCAAAATTTCTACTCACAATAGAAATATAGGCCTACTCTTTATGATGTCAGAAAGGCTCTGATGAACATGATTTTGTTTCTTATACCCCCGGTTTCACAGACAAGGTTTAAGCTAGTCCTGGACTAAAATGCATGTTTAAGCTGTTTTAACTGAAAGCAACTTGTACTGACATATTTTAAAATATGTCACTGCCACTGTTTTGTATTAAAATACACACCAGCAATGTAAAAACTACTTAAATATCCTAATTGAACTACGGTCTAATCCTGGTTTAGCCTAAGCCCTGTCTGTGAAACTGGGCCATAGAGTTTTATTTTTGTTCCACAATGACAATTCAACAGTTTTATTAAAACTGATACTCGGAAAATTAATTTAAACAAACTTTTGTGGAGTTGTATGCAATTATATCTGAATTAAACGCTCTAAAACGAATCTTGATCTACAAGCATGAAAGGGTTAAACAATCAGTTTTGTTTCTGATTGGGTTAGAACAAGCCAATTACAGAGTAATTAATTGCTGCCCCCCCAAAAAAAACAAAAAAAAAAAAAAAGAAAAAAAAAACGCTCCACGAGTTTCTGCATGATCCCAAGGGTGAATATAGCCTATGTGTGAAATTGTTCAAGTCGATGCGATATTCAAGAGAGCGCTGCGTGCCATTTACCGTCTGCCCTTGATGCAAAGTTGTACTTACCGATGTTTTCATTGTGCAAACGATCCGATGTCTCCCCGCAATCCGTTCCGGGCTCAGCTGAAGCAAGCTCACCGTTATTATTTTCGAAAAGCACATCCTTTTTTTCCTTGTCCACCGTAGATTTCCAATTAAATGACATTCCCGATTCATCTTTGTTGCGTGGTGAAAGAGCAGCGCCATGTGGAGATGAATTTTCACTTGGTGAAGACGGAACACCAGGCTCTGTCGGTCCCTTTATGTCGCTGCCTTGTGCACAAACCTCCGCGTCACAATCAGCGACTGTAGCAGATGCAGGTTGTAGTTCAGGTTTATTTTCAGCTAGTGTACCGTTAATGAGTTTATTATCTAATGGATGTTCGGATTCAGACTGTACAGTAGCCATTTTCACATATTTCTTTCTCTTTTCTCCACCCCTAAAAACATGGAAGCCAGCGATTGATTGGAAGCGTGTGTTACGTCACATGCGCTCTCTGCGGCTAGATTTAAAGCGACACCTTTCGATTAATGTTGATGGTTCCGAATCGGCGAATTAATAGCATCTTAGAATTACATATAGATGTTTTATTAATTTAGCAGATGTATGGTGACCGTGATCAGCCATGTATGTACTGAATGTATTCACCTCCTTTTAGTGTAGATAATATTTAGTAAGGAATAATGATTTTTTTTTTTACTCTTCAGTAAACTGGTTGTTAATCTACAGAAATAGTACAGAAACATTAATTTGGGGCCCCTTTTAAAATCACAAATATAGTAAAAACAGTAATATTGTTAAATATTATCACAATTTAAAGCATTTTCTTTCCCTCATGACAAAGCTGAATTGTCAGCAGCCATTTCTCCAGACTTTAGTGTCACATGACAAACATTTATGTTGTATCAAAATTTGTGCAGATTAATATATAATTGACTGTGATAATAGGAAAAGGGTGATAAATGTATTGATTGCTTTTATTAAAATTTGTTCATATGCAGACATTTTTTCCAAGTACACATTATTTTTGTTAACATGGTGAAAAGTTAGCAAAAAGGTATATTTGAGCTTAGCTATCTTGCATTGCATGCAGAGTGACTGGGCAATCTTAGATCTCTACGTTAGTCAGTAATTCTGATAACTGCATTTATTTGCATGGAACTGGGGAACTTCTATGCAATACAATGTCCTTTAAAACAGCATTTGGATGTATTTTCTTAAACAGTGATAGTAGCAAAAGTAAAACGTCATTTTGCACTGATCTGCGGTGCCTCAATCAAAGAGTTTATCATAAAAAGTTTATCATGCCACAGCATGAAAACTGAAAAGTTTTAGGCCTGTCTAGAGAATATTTTTCTAAACTTCTTATATATGAACTTGAGCAAGCAGATCCATAAAATGTCAGTAATTTACTATCAGCAACAAGAGTTCGTAAGTCAATTTTGATATAGCTTTGAGCTTTTTGGTGTACATATAATACACTTTATTATATATCAGCGACAGGCATAACATAAAATGTGGCTGCAATGACATGGCACAATCTGCAACTAGTTAACCTTATAAAACATTGCTTTAAATAAATACATTTACTGTAACCGAATACAGTTTCTTTTTCCACATCTCACGGCAACATCAGCGTCTGCGTCTTCGTCTGAGGTCTACTGTTCTGCCACGGCGTGGCCGTTGCGATACTCCGTTTATGTCAGTCGGTGGTTCAGTGTGCCGAGTACCATCTAAAATATCTGGAGGTGGTGGTAGAGGCGGAACAGTTGCTGGGATTTGCTGCTCTAGCTGTGGATGTTCCTGTGGCAATAACAGTTGCTGATAAGGCTGCTGTTGTGGAGGTTCCTGTTGCTGTTCATGCTGTGCAGGTTGCTGTAATTGTTGTTGCTGAAGTTGCTGTTGTGGAATTTGCTGCTGAGGTGGCTGATGCTGCATCTCAAGTAGACCCAACAGACGCTGCAAAAGTACATTATTCTGTTGCAAGCTGCTTGTAAGGGCCTCTTGTGAAGCCACAAGCTTCCGCATATCGCTTCTGAAGCCTTCTCCAAACTCGCGCAGGTTCTGCTCCATGCGATCTCCAAGCTGCATGGCTGCTTCTCCCAGTCCACGAAGTTCATCTTCCAGCCAGGACGTGCGTGGTGGAGGGGGCTCCAGTGGGCCCTGGTGGGTCCCCAAGGATGGTTCTGGGCTTGTATGAGGGGTCCCGTTGAGGAAGGGCGCACTGTAAAGGGGTGAAGGAGGTAGCCAGCGTTCTGATGTCGGAGGTGGTACTATTCCCAGACCCAGGCCCAAGCCCAGTTTATCCTCCATGCTGTTCTCCACACCCTCACAATCATCTCCATCATCACAGTCTTGCTCACCAGCTTCTTCCTCCTTTTCAAAACCATCTCTTTCAGAACCATCTCCAACTGCAACTGAAACAGAGAAAAAATATATATACATTAAATATTGCCATGCTTAACAGACTTTATTACGAAATCAAATTTGTGGGGCCACTCAAAACCTAAAGATGTTACCTGGATCAGTGTCTGACAAGCAACTAAAACTGGCTTTTACTCTAGTGCTCTGCTTTTGACGAGACTGCTGGAGCCTGGGACTGACTTGAGTCTGCCTTCCCATAATCGCGGCCCCTCTGCTGGAAGGCAGGTAGCAGGTGCGGTGCCTCGCGTCAGCCAGTCTACCACCGTTACGTCTTTTCAGGTCATCCCAGCGTTTCTTCACTTCTCTTAGAGTCCGTGGTACTCTAGACACAGCATTGACGCGCTCAAGTATCCCAGCCCAAATTCGCTCTCTTTCTCGGCGCCGGAGCCTCCCTGCTGGACCGAACAGCTCCCCCTCACACCGGGTCACCTCTGATACCAACACCTCCAGCTCTGCCCCGCTAAAGCGGCTCTTCCTTTTTCCTACGCCTCCTGCGGCTAATGCTGAAGACACACCCCTGTCTTTAATTCAAAGGCAAGATGTATTTTAACACATTATTAGGCTTTTGCATTTCTATTTAAAGGTGCACTCAGTAAATTTTGTGCTTGTGTTGCGGTGATCAATATGACAGTATTTGTGGAATTATACTAACACATAGCAACATGAATGTAGCATCACACAAAGGTTTACTGTTACTGATGACACCTTTAAGGGTCAATGGCAGATGAGGATATCTGGGGTTATGAAAAGGTGAAATATTTAAAAATCTAGTTCAAAATGCAAATGCCAGGTTTTCCATATGTTTTTGAAAAAAATTAATGTTCCATATGTTTTTGACAAAATATAATGTTTTTAATTGAAATGTATTCCACTGTCTGTATGAATTGTATTTTGAATGAGTTGATAATCAAAAAAAAAGTGTCACAAAGTGTTATGTTTTTTGTGGTAATCTATGATCTATTTAATCAGAGAGTAGAAATTACATTATCAGAATGATACTATAATAAACTGAGTAGTAATATATTTATAATATTATTAATTCATCATTGTCATTTGGATATATACCAAACATTTTCAAGCTAGCTGTTATTAAAGGGTTAGTTCACCCCAAAATGAAAATTCTGTCATTAATTACTCACCCTCATGTAGTTCCACACCTGTAAGACCTTAATTCATCTTCAGAAGACAGAATGCTGTCAGATTTCCTTCCATTGACTGTCTTTGTAACTACCACTTTGACGCTTCAAAAACTTAAAAAGAGATTGGAAAACTAATCCACATGAATCAAGCGGTTTAGTCAAAATATTCTGAAGAGTATCGATGGCTTGTTATGATGAAAAGATTTAATTTAGGCTTAACTCAAAACCTAGATGTTACCTGGATCACTTTTTGAAACGTCAAAGTGGTAGTTACAAAGACAGTCAATGGAAGGAAATCTGACAGCATTCTGTCATCAAAAATACCTTAATTTATCTTCTGAAGAAGAACAAAAGTCTTACGGGTGTGGAACGAGATGAGGGTGAGTAATTAATGACAGAATTTTAATTTTGGGGTGAATTAACCCTTTAAAACTCAAATTAAAAAAACACAACTTGATTTTAGAGAATTACTTCATTACAGACAGATCTCGAATCTCCCTTTTCTTTCGAAAATAATATAAAAAATAATATGTTCCTGAAAATGGCACCTGCTAAGATTTACAGTCAGGATTTAGACTGTATCATAGTACTGAGACTGCTTCCATTAATGTTAAAAATTATTTGCTCTTATCATCTGTTGGTGGTTGTATCTCTCCATTGTTGTTACTGGACCTTAGTGTTGCATTTGATACTATCGACCACAACATTCTGGTCAAAAATGGAATTGCATTGGCATGGTTTAAATCATACTTATCTGATCGTTATCAATTTGTAGCAGTAAATGAAGAGGTATCATATCAATCACAAGTTCAGTATGGAGTACTGCAAGGCTCAGTACTAGGACCGTTGCTTTTCACTCGGTCATTGCTACCCTTGGGAGATATTGTAAGGAAGCATGGTGTTAGTTTTCATTGTTACGCTGATGATACTCAACTCTATTTTTTCATGGCCTGATGAAATATACCAATTCACAAAACTAACGGAATGCATAGTTGAAATAAAAAAAATATGGATGACTAGAAATTTCCTACTAATTTCCAATTTTAGTTATTGGACCAAAAACCTCCACACGTAATAACCAACATTTGATGGCTGCACATTTCTTTGTTGTCAGTTAGGAACCTGGGTGTTATTTGATGACAATCTTTCAATTGAAAGCCACATTTCTAGTATTTGTAAAACTGCATTTTTCCATCTTAAAAACATCTAAATTACAACATATGCTATCAATGACAAATGTATAAAAGTTAGCTCAAGGCTAAGATTATTGTAATGCTCTACTGAGTGGTTGCCCTGCATGATTAATAAACAATCTCCAGGTAGTACAAAATGAAGCAGCTAGAGTTCTTAATAGAACTAGGAAGTATGAGCATATTAGCCTGATTCTGTCAACACTGCACAGACTCCCTATTAAACACTGCATACAATTTAAAATCTTGCTGATTACTTATAAAGCCCTGAATGGTTGAGCTCCTCAGTACTCTTAACGCATTATAGTCCTTCAAGTCTATTGCGGTCTCAAAATTCTGTCCAGTTGATAATACCTAGAATATCAAAATCGACTGCAGGTGGTAGATCCTTTTCCTATTTAGCACCCAAACTCTGGAACAGTCTTCCTAGCATTGTTCATGAGGCTTTAAATCTAGATTAAAAATGCATCTCTTTGACCTAGAAAACACAAAACACACTATCACATTTCTATAAGTTCGAGTACGTAAAAGGATTCTTAGGCTGCATAAAGTAGGTCAACTGGAACAGGGAACACTTCCAACTACATCCAATGTTCTTCTTACATCGTAAGAAGAATGGCATCTACGCTAACATTAGTCTGTCCGTCTCATCCTCATCCTGAGGTAACCGTAGTCAGATCCAGGCCATGTCCAGACCAGATGGTGGACCAGCACCTAGAAGCGACCACAACACAGCCATGAATGTCAGCAGATACCATGTCAACTAGACAATCCCCTGTGAAGACCTCATCGACACATGGCCATCGGCACAGGTCCTCAGCAAAGACCACGAGAACCAGACAAGTCCTCTGCACAGACCCCAATGGCCAGCTTCATCTCCATACCAGCGTGATGAATCTGATCTTCAAGCAGAAGGAACTGGATGAAATATTTTGAACAATACCAATCCACAATCTGTTTTCTGACTTGTGATGCAGCCTGGAATTAAACTACACCATGACTGTTTGGACATCTGGCCTCCCGACTAAGCCTGGTTTCTCCCATGTTTTTTTTCTCCATTCTGTCATCTTAAGAAGTTTGGGTTCAACTATTGCCTCTGACTTGCTTAGCTAGGTACAGTTAATATTCAACAATATTATTGAACAATATTGACTAAACTGACACTATCGGATGAGAAATTAACTGAGCTGGATGATGATGTCACGGTTTTCTGCAGAGCTGCTTTATAGCCAAATTGATGATATTTATGACGGAACTGAATCAACACTGAAATGACTTCAGTGACACTTTTATCTTTTTAAAGCTGCATTACAGCTTAACTGAACTCCGTTTGCATAACTGAATCATTATTTTCCTGTTCATCTCTGTAATGCTTCTATGATACAATCTGCATTGTATAAACCGCTATATAAATAAAGATGACTTGAATTGAGTAGCGTGATCTCAACATGTTGACCCGCTCCATGTAAATTAAAACCACTTTTATTAGACTACTAACATGACTTGAGTCCTCATCTTATGTGAGTTTCTGTATTTGCAAAACTTTAAAAATGAGCGGGGAAATCACAGAGTGCACCTTTAAACATTAATGTTATTAGTAATATTTCAGTAAAGTAAAATCACATATTATTAAACACTTCCTACCATCTAAGACTTACTTTGTTCGATTGGGATGAGTTCATCTGAAGACATTCCAGGTGCCACTATGTTGGGATGCACAACCACAACGTTAAAGGGCAGGCTGCTAGGCAACCCACCATTCTGGTGGTCACAACTGGCCTCTGAGTCATCATCTTCCCTGGGGAAACCATCCTCTGAGACCCCGCCTCCGAAGGGACCCTCTGGAGACTCCACTTTGATGTGCATGGGAGGTGAGTGCTCATACAGCAACCCTCCCTCCTCGTAGTATTCAGTCATGGATATGTTGTGGTTTACAGACACACCAATGTGACTGGTGGACAGCGTGCCATTCACAAGGAGGGTAAAAAGCCACCATGCTGTTCCATGGCAAGGCATTCATTGCTTCATTGTAATGTCTAACAAGGACAGCCTTGATAATGGGCTCAGTAATACACAACTACAGAAAATAGATACTAACTACGGAACGGCAATCGGTTAACGTGTCATTTTATAAAGAGTTTATGTGCATTTACACTGATTTTGCGCAATTATTGCGATATTTTGTTGTCTGTATCTAGTATCTCTAAAACAAAAACCTGTGGCTTTCGTCCAAAAGCGAAACCCGGAGATGTTCTTCTGATATTCTGTTATGTTTGACATTATGTATTTGAACAATTAATTACATGCAGATATATGAGAGCTCTCCTAATTGACAACAAATCTGGCAATGACGAGGAAAAGTCCGAGGTTACAGAGGAGCGGGCGAGAAATAAAAACAAAGAATGCATGGATAATATAATTGGAATCACATTTAACTAATTGTCTAATTAAGGGAATATCTCAAATGTAAAGGCCAAAATTACCTGTGTCGCAGCAATGCGCATTTATTCTGCACCACATCCGCAATGGATGCGCATTCCGCATAAATTACGTTAGCCGCCACTAGCTCTTCTCAAGCAAATACTGCTGTTCGTAGAAAAGTCATTTATGCGACGTACCCGCATTACGAGACAGATTTAGTTTTGGGGGAAAACATCCGTACTCACACCATCGGAATGTGATAAATGATCAAAGAGTTTAAATACCAAACCGATTTAAGTGAATAGATGCAAAGCTAACCTCTTAGAATCCTAAATGTACACAGACCCCAAAACGTCGCAGGAATATGACATCACACAAAGATATTTACCGTGCGGCTACATCTGAAACTGTGAAACAAATACTGTATACATTAAAACGGAGAAAGTATATTTAAACAAAGTCAGCTATAATTATATATATATTTATAGTTATTAGTGTATAAGTTAGGCTAAATTAAATAATAATAGTGGAAATAAAAGTAGCAGACTTTGTAGTCTAAATGAGAAACATGGGAGAAAAATGTAAGCTGCTCTCGATTTGAGTAATATAGCTAAAAAGGAAAAGGTGCTGAATATTGTTCTCAGTTCTCACATGGTAGAAGAGTAAACATTCAATGGCTTGGATTAGCCTACTTCTATTATCACTTGCTTTCACCGGAGTGCTCCGGTGAACATATCTGAGGATATTTTTGGTTAAAATCAATTTTCATTATATAGCTGACCTATGCAAGTGGACTTTATCTCTTGAGACAATGTCCTGATGCATGTGACAGCTAGCCTGGTTTCCTTAACAAAGTGATATTTATGTAGACCTAGGCCTATATAATGTGGAAAAGAAAATCTAGATTTTATTTTATTTTTTCCATTATAATAGCAGGCAGACAATACAATATATAAAATAATACTAATAAAATAGAAAGATACAGACATTTAATTGGATAATCAGTCATTTTTAAAACCCTTGCATAGCCTTCATTTGCCACCTGCACTCTCCCACAAAAGCTAATGATTTATATGTGATTTCTCTGAAATTACAGATGCAGTTAAAAATCAGCCCAAGATTCACACAGCATTAACCATGAGTATGGTAACTTTTTTGTAAACTTTTTATTTTCAGCTATGAAATGTAAAGGTGACTGTCTTAAAAGTCTGATGTTTCTAATGCAATGCAATGTACAGTTCATAAATAAACAGAAATATAAAGAAGACAGTCATATAGAATTATGAAAAAGGTCATTTGTATTGGCTGTAACAATGGACATGTTTGAAAATGTACTTTTAAAGATCTGTCCACTGTTGACACCATGCATCAAAGAGTTAAAAACCTTAGATTTCTTACGGTCTTATATTTCAAAATTTCAATATATGTGTAAAATGTCTGGTTAAATATTTCAAAATACTTTGAAATAGATAGCACCTCTGGTGACAAACACCTTGAATGGTTTAGTACATGTTGATTCAGTTGATCTTTTCCCATGCATGTTTATTTATAGTCACTGGTTTGTATGTATTTTGTAAAAGTCTGATGTTTCTAATGAAATGCAATGAGTTCATAAGTAAACAGAAATAAAAAGAAGACAGTCATTATTAAAAAAGGGAGAAAGGTCACTTGGATTGGCTGTAACGATGGACATGTTAAAGATCTGTCCACTGTTGACACCATGCATCAGAGTTAAAAACCTTAGATTTCTTATGGTCTTATATTTCAAAATTTCAGTATATGTGTAAAATGTCTGGTTAAATATTTCAAAATTCTTTCATAGTAGATAGCACCTCTGGTGACAAACACCTTGAATGGTTTAGTTGCCACATGTTGATTCAGTTGATCTTTTCCCATGTCATGTTTATTTATAGTCACTGGTTTGTACGAATTTTGCAATATTTCAGAAAACAAGGTTTCCATCAGCCAAATTTTCTCAGCTTTTTTTTTTTTTTTTTTTTTTTAATATAATAAAGAGGAAATAATGTACTTACAAGGGGAAATGAATCAATGCCCACTTTCAATTAAATGCAGTACTTACTGACTGCAGTACCCCAGTCAGTCATCTCTAATGAGGGTTTGAAATATCAGTATACTCATTTTAGAAATTTCCTGAACTTGATCACATTTAAAAAAAAAAAAAAAAAAAAAGAGCTCTGTAACTGTAACATGACTCATTGTTTTTTTTATTGTCCTCATTCAGCAAACTAAACAAATGTAACATTAAAATATGTTAAATAATATTTAACATTATATATTTAACTTTACAACATGGACAATTTCTAAACCCTTGGTTTTGCATTTTGTTTTCCAGAGATAAATGATATAGTAATTTTATGCAACATCAGGCACACACACACACACACACACACACACACACAAATGATTTGCAATCATATGTGCTTGAAAGAGAATCTGCATTATGTTGAAGCACATGCTGGAGTCACACACTGGTTGCTATTTAAGGCTTACACAATGATGTATGTATGTCCTTGAAAATTATCTCAAGCTGTGGAGTAGACAGAGTATAAATGGCTGGTCCTAAAACCATGAAAACACACCACTCAGAGGTCTCAACATGAAGGTTCTCATTCTTCTGGCTCTGTTCGCTGCAGCTTGTAAGTAAAGGGTCCGGGAAGATTTAGATTTAATACAGATCTATTAAGGGATTTTAGGGTTTTCTAAACAGAAATTCATCATGTAAAATACAATAAATTTTGAATTTATTTTAATTCCCTATGGTTTTGCTCTGTTTATTAATTTTGGTAAAATGTATGCATTTAACAAGCCTTATGTTTTCCCAGATGCTGCTCCTCTGGATGATAATGATGACAAGATTGTTGGTGGATTTGAGTGTACTAAGAATGGTATTCAGTACCAGGTTTCCCTGAACAGTGGCTACCACTTTTGCGGTGGCTCTCTTATCAGCAACCTCTGGGTCGTGTCTGCTGCTCACTGCTACAAGTCGTAAGTGAAAGTCTATATATGCTGTTACAATAGATGCTGTTCTTTTGAAGTTTCAATTCATCAAAGAATCCTGAAAACAATGGTTTCCACAACAGAGCACAACTGGTTTCTAAATTGATTATAAAAAGAACTGTTTCCTGAGGACCAAATCAGAGTGATTTCTGAAGGATCATGTGACACTGAAGACTGGAGTAATGGCTGAAAATTCAACTGTAAATCACAGGAATAAATTACATTAAAATATACATTGAAATAGAAATGTGTTTTAAACTGTAATAATATTTCACAATATTACTGTTTTTGCTAAATTTTGGATCAAATAAATGCAGCCTTAGTGAGCTTAAGCTACTTCTTTCAAAAAGCATCTTGTAGTATGTCAATATGCCTAGCAATGGGGTAAAAAAAATGCAACAGCTTTACTGTAGTCAAGATTTTACCATAAGTATCTATACAGAAATTACTTTTCAAAAATAAATCTTTTCTATAAGAGGCACATAAGTGATAAATCAGCAAACACTTACATTTCAGCCAACAAAGTGCACACTTCCTTAGGTTCAACAAAAAATTTGTATTAGTATGTTAAAGAGTTTAACATTTAATGTTTTATGTATGAACCAATAATCACTTGTCTCTATTCTTAGACGTGTCCAGGTGCGTCTGGGTGAGCACAACATTGACGTCAC
Source organism: Chanodichthys erythropterus (assembly GCF_024489055.1). Lineage (NCBI taxonomy): Eukaryota > Metazoa > Chordata > Actinopteri > Cypriniformes > Xenocyprididae > Chanodichthys > Chanodichthys erythropterus. The sequence goes on from NC_090222.1 coordinate 29,843,056, forward strand.
TGAGGGCACTGAGCAGTTCATCGACTCCTCTAAGGTCATCAGACACCCCAGTTACAACAGCTATACTCTGGACAATGACGTCATGCTGATCAAGCTGAGCAAAGCCGCCTCTCTGAACAGCTACGTTCAGACTGTTTCTCTGCCTTCAAGCTGTGCTTCATCTGGTACCAGCTGCCTGATCTCTGGATGGGGAAACATGAGCGCCACTGGAAGTGCGTGCCACTAAACTAATATGGAATGAAACTTCATGCATAAGTCATTAGGCCACTTTAAAATAACCCATTAGAGAAATACAAATTCACCAAGTGGGCACTTGATGTTTTCTCAGGCAATTACCCAAGCCGTCTGATGTGCCTTTGGGCTCCTATCTTGAGTGACTCCACCTGCAAAGGCGCCTACCCTGGTCAGATCACCTCCAACATGTTCTGCGCTGGCTTCATGGAGGGAGGCAAGGACTCCTGCCAGGTAAGATCACTGCTACACTTTTAATGTCATGCTAACAAATATATAAAAGTAATTTTTGTAGCAATTATTGACTTCTCTGAAACACTTCTGGATTGCAGGGTGACTCTGGCGGCCCTGTCGTGTGCAACAACCAGCTTCAGGGTATTGTGTCCTGGGGTTATGGCTGTGCCCAGAGAAACAAACCTGGTGTCTATGCCAAGGTCTGCAACTATACCACCTGGATCAGAAACACCATGAGCTCCAACTAATCTACCTGAGTTTTTAGAGTCCATAATCATGGCATGTTGCAATATCATTTGGCAAACTAAAATAAACATCTGATACCAAACATTAAAGATTTTTCTTTGTCTTATATTATAATTTAACTAAGTCTATGAGATGAGTTCTACATTACTATTAATTAAATTGACTCTAAATGTGTTATAAATTAACATTGAATACACTTAATATGAATTATTACAACAGCAAAAAAAAAAAACCCTGAATGTTTAGTCCAAACCACTATACAGGTATAAATGACATACAAGACTTGAGTTTGAGACATTTAATCTGTTATAAGCTGCGTTGGGCACGTTACTTTAAAAAAGTAATTAGTTATAGTTACTAATTACTTCTCACAAATAGTAACAGAGTTAGTAAATGAGCTACATCATTATAAAAACTAACTAATTACCAGGGAAAGTAACTATTGCGTTAAAATATGTCAAATAACTTGAATGCCCCCATTATTAAATTTAAGTCTAAGAAGAAATATTTCTTGATCCGACTCATGATCCGCTCTTGCTTATGAAATTTCTCTGTACTGTCATTAAAGAAAATGTAGTTTCATATATATATATATATATATGTTTAAATAGTCCTGTGTTATGTTTTAAATTCATTCACTTGATTATGAAAACTTAACACCATGAATATAGTCATAGTCATGTCTGACCTATATGTCACGGCTACACACAGAAACAAGTAGTTAGGATCCAAGCGCAGCATTTATTTGGTAATCCACAGGCGTATATCACAAAACAGGCCAATCAACCAGAAGACCAACAACAAAAGTGCACGTAACAAATAATAACAAACCACAAACAAAAAGGTAGAAACAACTGAGACTAAATAGACAGAAACTAATGAGCAAACACAAAACAGCTGGGTGCAATGAAACGAAGATAATGAGTCCAGGAGGTGAATTATGGGCAATGTAGTCTGAGGTGAACAATAGTCCTTGTTGGAGTGCCCTCTGGTGGCTAAACAGGACACTCCAACTCATGATCATGACAGTACCCCCTCCTTACTGAATTCCAGGGCGGCGCTGGAAGAACTGACCAGGCGGGATCCAGCAGGTCTGGAGTCCTGGCTGATTGCCAGGGCGGTGCTGGAGGAACTGACCAGGTGGGTTCCCGCAGATCTGGATTCCTGGCTGTGTGCCAGGGCGGTGCTGGAGGAACAGACTAGGCAAGTTTCAACGGTTCAAACGGCCTGGGCAGTGGCGGCAGAGCAGAAGGCTTGGATGGCGGCGGCAGGACAAACAGCGGCGGCAGGGCTGACCATGGGTGCTCCATGGCCATATCAGGGAGAGCGGGCAGCTCAGTGACGGCCTCCGTGGCCGTATCAGGGAGAGCGGGCTCAGGCTGGAGCTGCTCTGGGATGGCAGCGGGCTCAGGTTGGGGCTGCTCTGGGACGGCAGCGGGCTCAGGCTGGGGCTGCTCTGGGACGGCTGCGGGCTCGGGCTGGCAGACTGGTCCAGAGTCAAAAACACCTGAGTGCCTCCTCCAGGCATGCAAGACCGCCAAAACATAAAAAGTGAAGACAGCCCTCTTGGCCATCACAGGACTGACAGGGAGAGCATGCAGGACTGGAGCGGACTCACTGGCTGGAGCGGGCTCTGGAGCGGACTCACTGGCTGGAGCGGGCTCTGGAGCGGACTCACTGGCTGGAGCGGGCTCTGGAGCGGACTCACTGGCTGGAGCGGGCTCTGGAGCGGACTCACTGGCTGGAGCGGGCTCTGGAGCGGACTCACTGGCTGGAGCGGGCTCTGGAGCGGACTCACTGGCTGGAGCGGGCTCTGGAGCGGACTCACTGGCTGGAGCGGGCTCTGGAGCGGACTCACTGGCTGGAGCGGGCTCTGGAGCGGACTCACTGGCTGGAGCGGGCTCTGGAGCGGACTCACTGGCTGGAGCGGGCTCTGGAGCGGACTCACTGGCTGGAGCGGGCTCTGGAGCGGACTCACTGGCTGGAGCGGGCTCTGGAGCGGACTCACTGGCTGGAGCGGGCTCTGGAGCGGACTCACTGGCTGGAGCGGGCTCTGGAGCGGACTCACTGGCTGGAGCGGGCTCTGGAGCGGACTCACTGGCTGGAGCGGGCTCTGGGAAGGCCTCCAGGCATTGAGGGATGACTGAAGCCTTCCTCCTCCTCTTCCTCCTTTTACGAGAGTGAGGCGGTGACTCCGTGCCCTCCTCCTCTGTGGATTCGGGAGCGACCTCGCAGGCTGGAGCGGGCTCTGAAGCAGACACACTGGCTGGAGAGGCCTCTGGCTGAACATGTGCTGCCCACTGGCTTCTATGGCCGAGATATTTGACAAAGCCCCAAATATCCAGGATCTGAAGCCCCTCCACAACCCACTGAGGCAGAGGGTAATCAAGGAATCCATTAAAAATCCCTTTTAGCGCCTCATTATACCGCAGCCCTCTCGCCATAGTCCAGAAAAACTGGGCAAAACACCCTACCTCCCTTCCCTCCTGACGTAGAGCCACCACCACCTGCAGTAAAGCCATCCGCTCCTCAATGGAGGCTGGGGAAATAATCCGAAAACTCATGCTGCTGGATCTGTTAAATGGTGTGGTTTGTTCTGTCACGGCTACACACAGAAACAAGATGTTAGGATCCAAGCGCAGCATTTATTTGGTAATCCACAGGCGTATATCACAAAACAGGCAAGGGTAAACTCCACAGCACAGTCCAATCAACCAGAAGACTAACAACAAAAGTGCACGTAACAAATAATAACAAACCACAAACAAAGGTAGAAACAACTGAGACTAAATAGACAGAAACTAATGAGCAAACACAAAACAGCTGTGTGCAATGAAACGAGGATAATGAGTCCAGGAGGTGAATTATGGGCAATGTAGTCTGAGGTGAACAATAGTCCTTGTTGGAGTACCCTCTGGTGGCTAAACAGGACACTCCAACTCATGATCATGACAATATAGTCATATAGGTCAGACATGATTTTGACTACTTCATTAAGTTTTGTTTTGTAGAATGCCTCTCTTTAAAGTGAATTTAGTTTTGTAAAAATTGTATCTTAATTTTAATCAATGTTTCATCAACCAATTGCCTGGATTTAATAAATAAGAAGCACATATAGCAGGCAATATAATCATGGATGCGCGGGCGCGATCACTGGCTCGTGAACTGGAGCGCGTCTTATAAATGAAACTCAGCGTATAAGCTGCTTGCCTCGCAGACATGAGAAATATATCTATAGAAAGCTTGAAATATCTACTTTAAAACGAAATAATTAAAAACAAAAAGAGTCTACTCTGATAGGTAATCCGAATGAAATATACATTCTCTCTCTAGGTGTGTCCAGTATATGCGGAGATGATGAGAGTCTGCAATGTCAGCTTCATCTTTGCAGCCGACACTGATTCAGAAAACGTTACTTTATTAGTAACAATTAAAATGTTTCCTTGCTGTTTTTTTTTTTGTCATATTCATAATCATTACTTTTGCCAGTTCTTTATGGCAAGCGTTATGCATGCGCTTGAGTGCATATTACATAAATGCTAATTATTGGTTTATTCTCTCCAGTATTTAAGAAATTAAATTAATATAAATGTGATTAGTCAACTAATGGCTTAAATGAACAACTACTAGTCGACTAGAAAAACTTATTTCACATATTTTCGATGCAGCATGTCACGTTTACCGCAGTAGATAGGACCTTCTAACCAGAAAGACACAGCTTACATTTGACTAAGAGGTTTTTGTCTTTATGCTCAACTAAAGCATATTTCCACTTTGAGAAACTCGTCTAGCTCTTGCCTTGACTGCCGCGCATACTTGAATAAACGGAAACACGCCCACAGTGTGTCTTCGTGTTTACAGTGGTTGGCATCCACCAATCCTACAATGCGTAAACAGGTTAGGCTGTAGGCTGCACTTCAGCCAAAATTAAATAATGTAAAAAAGTAACGTACAACACACCATATGGTAAAGGTAACGGAGTTCATTTATTTAAGAAGTAATGCATTACAGTATTAGTTACTAACAAAAGTAACTGCGTTACAGTAAGAAAAACATATTCATATACAGCAAACATTTTCACGTGTTTCAGAAGTATGTCATTCCAATACAAAAGTTTCTCACACACTCACTAGACTGGCTGTGACAATGTTGCCTGGCAAGTCCAGAATTATATCTTCTACAAGATATATCAGTCTGGGCAGCGTTTCCCAAAAGCATCGTGAGCTTAAGTTGATCGTAGCTTCATTGAAACCAATGGAGCTAAGATCATCTTAGGCTTATGATGCTTTTGGGAAACGCTACCCTGGGGTGAGTTTCCCGAAAGCATCGTTGGTGAACCATGGTCGCAAGTCCCATTGAACTCTATTGGTATCGACGGAACATGCGACCATAGTTCGCTTTGGGAAACGCACCCCTGGGGTGAGTTTCCCAAAAGCATCATTAGCCAACTATGGTCGTAAGTCCCATTGAACTCTATTGGTAACGACGGAACTTGCGACCATAGTTCGCTTTGGGAAACGCACCCCTGGTCAGTCCGCCCTCCGTCGCGCCTTGAGTCAACTGCAAACCGTACCGTGCAATCAGATTCGTTTATTTCAGTGCCGCAAACAGCGTCACTCTAGTGCGGCGAAAGTCCCTTCGATAGGTGTGTTTGAGCTCATGCAGCGCCGCACAGACCGATCGGCGGCTGACTTGAAGCAGTGCATGCCGGTAAGAAATTTTGTCTGACTTGAGACAGCGCCGACATCATGTGACCGTGACGTATGGCTTCAAAGTACCACGAGAGCGATTCGAGATCAGCCGCCTGAGGCAGCCAGCGCAGTTTCTAAAGAGGAGCTGCACGAGCTCTGGGGCACGTTCAAGCTCAAACCGGTGTGCAACGTTTTGCTACGGTTTCCGGGTTGAACGACATGTTTGAGATATGTTTGAGATATGTTTTCTCTTGTTTGGTGGGTGTGTCAAAAATGTAAACCCAATCAGCATCAACATACATATAAACCACGCGGTATTAAAGAGACAGCTCGTAAATGTAATTAACAACAAAATACATTCATAAGAGCATATTATTAGAGCAAGTATATTGTTTGCACATGTGTATTTACATTAATGGCAAAATAACTTAAACAATCAGAGCACAAGTATAGATCTGGAACTTCTGTCTAAATATCATTTATTTGCAATGTCTTCTGGTCCATATCCAAATGTGTGCTAGACACTGATTAATGTAATATAAAAATACTATACTATTTTGCTATTGTATTGTGGAGTGATACTTTCATAAACAAAGGCAAATGTTGTATCACAATAATCAGAAGTTTCAACAAATCCCTTCATTTTATTGGGATGTTCTTTTTTATTCTGGACATGCAGTGACTGTAACATCGAGCGTATTTTGCAGTATTAAACGTATTTATACCGATTTCATCAGGCTCCAGTAATGCTCAAAAATCTGTGTTTTTATAACAGTTAAAGCTCTTTTCATGTAGTCGCGATGTTATATTGTGTCATGTTTATCAAAATAAAACTGATAAAAAACGTAGACCCCCGCTACATTGGCATTTAAATAACATATGCTTATGTTGAACTTTATTCTTGTAAAACAGGCGCTGTAAGCAGTAGCTACATAAAGTATTGAATGGAAATGTCTCTGAAACATCAGTCAAATATCGCATTTATTTCACTTCAGTTGTGATAAAGTATGCAAACGCAGCGCGAGCGTCACTACGGGAAGCAGAAAGTGTCCGACTTCCATGTACGTTTTGATAGTTTGTTTTCCAATTTGAAATGAAATACACAGAAACGAGAAAACTGTTGTTTCCCGTTTTTCCGTTTGTACAAAAATAATAGGCCTATTTAACCCTTCACATATTCGAATGGTTACATATATGTGACCATGTCTGAGTATTTTAAGTTGTTTCCGCTTTTATAAAAAATTCAAGTAAACGCGTCGGTGCCTCACGCGCACACACAACATAGACGTTTTAGTATAGTATAGAGCTTGGCAAACTACGTCACTGCGCATTGCATTTTGGGTAGTCGCCGCCATGTTTTAGGTCACGCTCAGGAGCGTACAATGACAACAAATACAAATCACCAGATGAGAAAACGACTGTATTTACGCTAAATTTTTTTTTTTTTTTTTTGAGAGCTGCTTGCACTTGCTTAGAATAAATGGATTAATATATGAATCTCTTGTGTTCATTCGATCGCCCAGTCCTGTGGCCATTACACGACACGCATAGAAATCACACTGCCGCCTCCTATCGGACCATAAACAGGACCAAAGTGATTTCTCTATTGCAGTTTTTAATAACTAAATGGCACCGATACATCTGCCAGATAAAATAATAAACACAATATAGATTGATCTCAGCCAGCATATCATCATATAGCCCTGATTTCTTCATGTTAAAGCATTAAGGGATAACATAAGAGCATGACCCTCTGTAATGCAGCTCTGAAATGAATTATATTGTGGAGTCGCTACACCGAGTAAGTTTTACTGAACCTAAATAGAATAAATACATAATTTCTTACCGAGACAAGCTAAACAATGAATCAGAGGTGTTGCTTTATGAACACGGAGAGTGATCGCAACGAGCTATATCACAAATGACAGTTCTAAACGTGTTTTCGTACATTATTAATGGCGTGAGCACTTACATATTCAAGTGGATCAGAAGTTATTAATCTGTAATAAATACAAATGACAAAGCCACATTTTGTTCAAGTTTATTTTCATTGAGTTTCACTTTCACTATTGTGTCGTTTCTAAGCTGGAAGGCAGAAAATGAGGGACATTCTAACGCATAATGTGAAAATGCATAACGTGGCTTAAATTACTAAAACAGTGTTATTAACAAACTAAACTTAGTATGCTTTATTAGTTTGGTGTTAACTATGTACAGAAAAGCAGATGAGCCCAGAATATGAACACATTTAACACATACGCATTTTCCTCCCATAAAGAAAACGCTTAATGGACAGTGACTTAACGTGTAATAAGACGCATTTTGTTCATATTCTGGGCTCATCTGCTTTGCTGTACATAGTTTCTATGGGAGGAAAGCGTTTAACGTGAAATTAAACGCGTTGCGTTCAAATTCTGGGCTATTAGTATGATGTTTACTTACATTACGCCACATTAAGCGTTTTAGAATGTCCCGAAAATGGGACAAAATGGCGCTTCATTTCACATCCGTTTTCCACGCTGGTCAGTATATGCAGATAGTTCATAACACAGCCAGCGTTCACCATTCTAATATATTTTTAACTGTATAATATAAATTTTAACATCTTCCTCCACTATTTCCCAGTCTCTACTGTACTGACGGTGACCTAAAGTCCCAGAATGCAATGCGTCGCTGACGTCACGTTCCCAGACTCTATTAGAAAGGTAGCCTAGGTTATAATGCCGGTTTCTTTTTCAGTTTAGCTTTAAATGAATTTGTTTTGTCTTAACGTTTATATATCATTTTTTGTCATGACTAAAATAGCTATGTAGTGGTCCCCATGGGCGTTTTTTAAATTGCTTACACTACTTAGCCTATTTTTTACGACTTCAAAATCATCTCATCCGCTCCTCTGTGTAGGTTTCACCATGCATATTAAACTACAAACAGCATTACAACAGCCTGTGTGCTGATTAACTTTTCTGAAATAAATATTTCTGTGAAATACGCGTTATGTTGCACAGAAGAAAGCCGATATATGACATACTGATATAGCAACAGAGGACTGTTATTTTGTTGAAAGAACTGATGATGACATCACAGGCTCATTTGATTGACCAATCGGCTGAAAGGGGCGTGTAATGACCGCCCACATGTGGAAAACGAGTTTTGAAGTCGTGTTTCCGTTTTCTGTCTGTGACCCGAAAAAACAAAAATCGAGCCAAAATGTCGTTTTCCCATTTTCTCGTTTCTGCGTATTTCATTTCAAATAGAGTGCCCCAGGGATGACGCGTTTTTGTGGGCGAAACCCGGAAGCGAGTTATCATTTTAGGACTTCCGGTTCCAACGCCATAAAGTCTATGGGTTTTTTGAATGGGTTTTTGTTAAATCGCCTGAAATAAGGTCTGTGGTTAACAAAGCCTCTAAGTACTTTCACGTTTTGATCTATGATATAAAACACACCAGTTATAACCCGCGTGTGATTTTTTAAACTTTTACTGTGTCTTAAAATCGGCGGTTGCTAACAAATTGCTAAAAGGTACTACTTCCTTTGGCGGGGACTTTAGACGTCATCATGACAAACAGGACATTTGGACAGCATTTCTCATGAAAAAGTGGTACTCATACACAGCGCAGATCATAATCAGTGAGCATGTTTTTAAATAGAGTTGTTTTCTAAATAAAGTTTGAGGATGCTTGGTGGTGACGACGTTGATCCGCGACCATGGTGTGCTGTAGTCCGTTTATAGCCTACTGTTAGCCTTTTATATCTGACGACTATTAGGCTTCAAAATCTATAAATGTTGTGTTAACTTGTAAAGATTATCTTGATAGACAAAACGTGTAAGTGTCATAACCCTTTGTTAAACACAGAGCTTATTTTCTGCAATTTTCCAAAAGTCTATAGGAAAAATGCATAGGCTTTAGCTGCATTCACATCACCTCGTATTTACCGGAATCTTGAAATGACAACACGTGACGTTATATTCGGAGCTGTTCACGTCCTTTTGGTCCTTGGACTGGGAATTATGCGTTTCCATGGCACCACTATCAACACATAATAAATCAATCTACAGCGGTCAGGTGGTACAGCGGCCACGTGGTACATCTGGGAGCTTTCAGAAAACTCCCAGCTTACAAGCTGTAATTACGAGCTCTACGAGGACGTGAACGCTTTTTACAAGCTAGAATCTTGTAACTACAGGAATTACAAGGCCGCGTGAACGCACCTTTTCAGCCGAGGGAACCCGTGCGCCGCTAACTTCCGGGTTGGCCTACAAAAACGCGTCATCCCCGGGGCACTCTATTGGAAAACAAACTATCAAAACGTACACGGAACGTTTTCAGCTCCTCCCTGACTGCACGCGGATACTCTAGCCGATCGCTTGCATCCGGCCGCAGCTGATGTCGAACACACCTAATAATTGATACCGGGGCTTCGATGCTCCGACACAGTTTTCAAAGCACTATTGTATCACACAGTGTACCGATGCTTGTATCGAAATGACAATGCCACGTGATTGATGACGTTTGAAGCTTCAAACGTCATGCAGTATCGGAAAGTCGAGACAGCTGGTTTGAAAACATTGGCGCTTCACTGATAGCTTACATAAAGGCAAATGTATGGAGTCAAATTAATGCCTTAAAGTTTTGCACAAAAATAAAGTTTTGCAAAACACAAAAAAGAATTGAGCAATAAAAAAATGTTTTGCAAACAAAAATAAAGAATTGCAAAGGAAAAATAAAGTATTGAGCGGAAAAAAAAAGTTTTGCAAATAAAAATAATAAATTGCAAAATAAAATAAAGTAGTGCAAAAATAAAAATATAATCAATTGCAAAAATCAATGACAGCTGTAATCCTATTTTATCCTTGCCACATATTTTTCATGCTCAAACCTACTAAATCATTTGCAACGCTCATTTTATTCTGCGTTTCAGTCAAGCGTGCGCTCACGATACCGGTTTTCTTTTGCGCTCTTTATGGCACTGGTTTGACGTGGGGGTGGAGTCAAGAAACGGGGGCACGCCCCTGCGAAACACGTCATCGGCAGGAGACGCAGATAGAGACAGAGCGCATTTATTATAATCTGAAAACCACGCCCACCGAGGGAAAAACAATCCAACCGTCTCCATTGACGTGAGGCTGCCTCTTGTCTTTTCTGACTCATTACAAAAAACAGAACAATACCTAAAAGGTGCTGTGTGACAAGGTGTACAGCTAACAAACTAAAAAACCCAGAAATAAGTTTTTATAAGCTGTCGACCCCAAAAAACGAATATTTAAGGACACAAAAGTGGATACAGGCAGTGAGACAGAGCGCAACGGGTCATATTACTATAAGAAATGCATTGGAGGGGGTCGTAATCGGCGACAACATATGCTAAACAAACCAACAAAAACAAACCATTCATTATTTTTACCCATGTCAAAGAATTATTTCACCTGTCGCCAATTACGTTCCCCTCCAATGCATTTCGCGGGGGCGTGCCCCGTTTCTTGACTCCACCCCCACGTCAAACCAGTGCCATAAAGAGATCCGCACAGAAAAGTGCAGCGCAAAAGAAAACCGGTATCGTGAGCGTACGCTTGACTGAAACGCAGAATAAAATGAGCGTTGCAAATGATTTAGTAGGTTTGAGCATGAAAAATATGTGGCAAGGATAAAATAGGATTACAGCTGTCATTGATTTTTGTAATTGATTATATTTTTATTTTTGCACTACTTTATTTTATTTTGCAATTTATTATTTTTGTTTGCAAAACTTATTTTCTTCTGCTCAATACTTTATTTTTCCTTTGCAATTCTTTATTTTTGTTTGCAAAACATTTTTTTATTGCTCAATTCTTTTTTTGTGTTTTGCAAAACTTTATTTTTGTGCAAAACTTTAAGGCATTAATTTGACTCCATACTAATGCATGTTTTATTGCTGGGGTCTCAGAGAACCCGAACAGAACAGAACGGTTAAACAGCTCATCTAAAATATTTTTTAACTGTCAGTTATGATCGCATCATTGTATATTTTATATTACTGATCAAATATGTGAATCTGTTGACCATGCAGGTTAGACAGTTGTGGTCTCATTGTCACAAATTAATTTAGATGAGATTACATCAGATTAGATAAAAACAGATTCAAGACAACAGTGATTCCGTATGTCACGGACTTGTAGCTTTGGTCATGTGATTTTTCAAACCGTAGATCTGCTCAACAATGATAGATATGGTGAAGAAAACAAGTCTGACCACCAGATGTCACTAACGCTCACTGTGTTAAAAGCTTCGAGTAATGAACAGTGCCCAAGGAAGTCGACCGGAAGTTGAAGTCGGCCGCGTGCTGCCATCTTGTAGCAGAACTTCACTTGCGTTAGCATCCCCATTGACTCCCATTCATTTTGTCGTCACTTTGACAGTGAATAACTTTACATCTGAGGCGTTTAAAGACTCCATTTATCCATTATTTATTTCCAAAGATACACGACTACGTATAAAGGGCTCCATTATCTTCTATGTTACATTATGGCCCCGTAGAAACAGTTTTTGTAAAAATAAGCTAACGATTGCATCATAATTACTCGACTCTCTGTCGCAAAGTAGAGAAATTACCGTATAGACAGGAGGAGAAGCTCGCAGACAATCGGGGAGATTATCTTAATATGGCGTACTGGCGTTACATTTTAAAATACTATACAAAATAATTAATCAGAATACTTACTCCTGCTCACTCACGCCAAAGAACTCCCCACTCAAGCTTGCCGTCTCTGCAAGATTAACGATGGCAGTTTGCACGCACAGCTACTAGAAGATTTACATCTGTCAGACAGGTTGCGGACGTCATCAAGCTTAGTGTGAGTCTGCGCGTCAGAAACGGAAGTACTAAAAATCACTAAAAATGGGCTTCACTTGACTCAATTGAGTTCCAATGGGGTCGCTGTGTCCATTTCTTTTACTGTCTATGGTAATGAACCATTTTTCGGCACAATTTGATGGAAGCCTCAAACGCTTCAGAAAGCCTCGGTTTCCCATCACTAGCTAATAACAAAGATTGCGCACGGGAGACCCGAGAGTTTGTTCTATTCAGCCGTGAATTCAGTTTTAAATGACCAAAAACACATTAATTATTTACTTTTCACTGTCGACTCTCTTGTCGCTTTGCTAACGTCATATCCGCCCTTCTCTGATTGGTTTACTCTGCTTCCTGTTTGCTCTTATTTGCTCCGCCCAGAAATCGAATTGATTCAATGGCCGACCAGACTCATCCGCTGGTACAGTGATGAGACTGGATTTTCCAGGCAAGTGACAATGGACATGTTTGAAAATGTACTTTAAAGATCTGTCCACTGTTGACACCATGCATCAAAGAGTTAAAAACCTTAGATTTCTTATGGTCTTAGTAAAAGTCTAACCAAGGACACCTGCTGCAAATTAGCTAGCAAATGTTACAACAATGTTATTGTTTATTGTGCCTGTCAAATGAAAAAAATAAAATAAAACTTCCTGACAACCAATATATGAGTGTAAAATGTCTGGTTAAATATTTCAAAATTCTTTGATAGTAGATAGCACCTCTGGTGACAAACACCTTGAATGGTTTAGTACATGTTGATTCAGTTGAACTTTTCCCATGTCATGTTTATTTAAAGTCATCACTTTGTACGTATCTTATAATATTTCAGAAAACAAGGTTACCATCAGCCAAAATTTTTTTATATATAAAGTGGCATGAAAAAGTATGTGAACCCCTTGCAGAATCTGTGAAAATGAGAATTATTTTAATAAAATAAGAGGGATAATAAAAAATGCATGTTATTTTTTGTTTAGTACTGTCGTGAGTAAGATACTTTACATAAAAGATGTTTGCATTTAGTTCACAAGACAAAACAATAACTGAATTTATTAAAATAACCCCATACATAAGTATGTGAACCAATACTGTGTGTGGTTACCTGATGGTCTACGACTGTTTTTTTTTGTTTTTTGTGATGGTTGTTCATGAGTCTCTTGTTTGTCCTGAGCAGTTAAACTGAGCTCTGTTCTTCAGAAAAATCCTCCAGCTCCTGCAGATTCGTCAGTTTTCAAGCATTTTTGCATATTTGAACCCTTTCCAGCAGTGACTGTATGATTTTGAGATTCATCTTTTCACACTGTTTCCCTCTGGAGCATAAGTGAATGTTTGAACCTTTTTTAATAGTTGAGTTTGAGTCCCTCAATTGTCCTCAGTGTGAAAAGATGAATCTCAAAATCATACAGCCACTGCTGGAAATCCCTCTTATTTTATTAAAATAATTCTCATTTTCACAGATTCTGCAAGGGGTTCACATACTTTTTCATGACACTGTATATACAGTGGGTACGGAAAGTATTCAGACCCCCTTACATTTTTCACTCTTTGTTATATTGCAGCCATTTGCTAAAATCATTTAAGTTCATTTTTTTCCTCATTAATGTACACACAGCACCCCATATTGACAGAAAAACACAGAATTGTTGACATTTTTGCAGATTTATTAAAAAAAGAATAACTGAAATATCACATGGTCCTAAGTATTCAGACCCTTTGCTGTGACACTCATATATTTAACTCAGGTGCTGTTCATTTCTTCTGATCATCCTTGAGATGGTTCTACACCTTCATTTGAGTCCAGCTGTGTTTGATTATACTGATTGGACTTGATTAGGAAAGCCACACATCTGTCTATATAAGACCTTACAGCTCACAGTGCATGTCAGATCAAATGAGAATCATGAGGTCAAAGGAACTGCATGAAGAGCTCAGAGACAGAATTGTGGCAAGGCACAGATCTGGCCAAGGTTACAAAAAATTTCTGCTGCACTTAAGGTTCCTAAGAGCACAGTGGCCTCCATAATTCTTAAATGGAAGACGTTTGGCACGACCAGAACCCTTCCTAGAGCTGGCCCTCCGGCCAAACTGAGCTATCGGGGGAGAAGAGCCTTGGTGAGAGAGGTAAAGAAAAACCCAAAGATCACTGTGGCTGAGCTCCAGAGATGCAGTTGGGAGATGGGAGAAAGTTGTAGAAAGTCAACCATCACTGGAGCCCTCCACCAGTCATGGCTTTATGGCAGAGTGACCCGACAGAAGCCTCTCCTCAGTGCAAGACACATGAAAGCCCACCTGGAGTTTGCTAAAAAAACACCTGAAGGACTCCAAGATGGTGAGAAATAAGATTCTCTGGTCAAATGAGACCAAGATATAACTTTTTGGCCTTAATTCTAAGCGGTATGTGTGGAGAAAATCAGGCACTGCTCATCACCTGTCCAATACAGTCCCAACAGTGAAGCATGGTGGTGGCAGCATCATGCTGTGGGGTTTTTTTTCAGCTGCAGGGACAGGACGACTGGTTGCAATCGAGGGGAAGATGAATGCGGCCAAGTACAGGGATATCCTGGACGGAAACCTTCTCCAGAGTGCTCAGGACCTCAGACTGGGCTGAAGGTTTACCTTCCAACAAAACAATGACCCTAAGCACACAGCTAAAATAATGAAGGAGTGGCTTCACAACAACTCCGTGACCATGGCCCAGCCAGAGCCCTGACTTAAACCCAATTGAGCATCTCTGGAGAGACCTAAAAATGGCTGTCCACCAACATTTACCATCCAACCTGACAGAACTGGAGAGGATCTGCAAGGAGGAATGGCAGAGGATCCCCAAATCCAGGTGTGAAAAACTTGTTGCATCTTTCCCAAAAAGACTCATGGCTGTGTAAGATCAAAAGGGTGCTTCTACAAAATACTGAGCAAAGGGTCTGAATACTTAGGGCCATGTGATATTTCAGTTTTTCTTTTTTAATAAATCTGCAAAAATGTCAACAATTCTGTGTTTTTCTGTCAATATGGGGTGCTGTGTGTACATTAATGAGGAAAAAAATGAACAAATGATTTTAGCAAATGGCTGCAATACAACAAAGAGTGAAAAATTTAAGGGGGTCTGAATACTTTCCGTACCCACTGTACATAATCAAGGCGAAATAATGTACTCACAAGGGGAAATAAATCAATGCCCACTTTCAATTAAATGTGCTCACTTTTCACTGCAGTACTCCAGTCTGATTTAAAGTCTGAGTGTTGTCCACTCAGTCATCTCTAATGAGGGTTTGTAAAACGAGTATGCTCATTTTACAAATTTCCTGGACTTGATCACATTTAAAAATAAATAAATTAAAAAAGTGCTCTGTAACTGTAATAAGAATCATTGTTTGTAGACTATACTGCATGATATAATGCAATGTATCCTTATTTAACAAACATTTAACAAACAAATGTAACATTAAAATATATTTAACATTACAACATGGACATTGCAACATCAGTCACACACACACACGCGCGCACACACACACACACACACACACACACGGGCAGGTTATTAATATGCAACCAAATTTCCCCTTTTTAAATAACCGCTGCAAAGAATTCCCTATTAGAATATAGTAAGAAACATCAAATAATTGAGATTTGTGAATATTGCTTTTTCATAGCCATACAATAAACAAACAAACAAATGATTTGTGCTAGAAAGAGAATCTGCATTATGTTGAAGCACATGCTGGAGTCACACACTGGTTGCCATTTAAGGCTTACACAATGAACCAAAATGATGTATGTCCTTGAAAATTATCTCAAGCTGTGGAATAGACAGAGTATAAAAGGCTGGTCTTAAAACCATGAAAACACACCACTCAGACGTCTCAAAATGAAGGTTCTCATTCTTCTGGCTCTGTTCGCTGCAGCTTGTGAGTAAAGGGGCCGGGAAGATTTAGACTGGATTTAATACAGATCTATTAAGTGATTTTAGGGTTTTCTAAACAGAAATTCATCATGTAAAAATTTTGAATTTATTTTAATTCCATATGGTTTCTGCTCTGTATATTAATTTTGGTAAAATGTATGCATTTAACAATGAAGCCTTATGTTTTCCCAGATGCTGCTCCTCTGGATGATGACGACAAGATTATCGGTGGAACTGCATGTGGTGTTCCGTACCAGGTTTCCCTGAACGGTGGCTACCACTTTTGCGGTGGCTCTCTGATCAGCGACCTCTGGGTTGTGTCTGCTGCTCACTGCTACAAGTCGTAAGTGAAAGTCTATATTTTTTTTTGCATGTACATAATACATATATAGGGGAGACTGGACCTAGTTGTCACATGGGGAAATTGTCACAATAATTATATCTCAGTAACTATAAAGTTTGATTTTAATGAAAGCAATTAAGTAATGTAATGGGTCAGTAAAGTTTTTTTTTTTTTTTTTAAGAAATTAATACTTTTATTTGGCAAGGATGCATTAAATTGATCAAAAGTGACAGTAAAGACATTGATAATGTTACAAAAGATGTCTATTTAAAATAGATGCTGTTCTTTTGAAGTTTCAATTCATCAAAGAATCCTGAAAACAATGGTTTCCACAACAGGAGCACAACTGTTTTCTAAATTGATTATAAAAAGAAATGTTTCCTGAGCACCAAATCAGAGTGATTTCTGAAGGACACTGAATGTGACACTGAAGACTGGAGTAATGGCTGAAAATTCAACTGTAAATCACAGGAATAAATAACATTAAAAATATACATTGAAATAGAAATATTTCACAATATTACTGTTTTTGCTAAATTTTGGATCAAATAAATGCAGCCTTAGTGAGCTTAAGCTACTTCTTTCAAAAAGCATCTTGTAGTATGTCAATATGCCTTGCTATGGGGTAAAAAAAAACGCAACAGCTTTACTGTAGTCAAGATTTTACCATAAGTATCTATACAGAAATTACAAAAATAAATTTCTCCTAAGAGGCACATAAGTGATAAATCATTAACAATCACTTACGTTTCAGCCAACAAAGTGCACACTTCCTTAGGTTCAACAAAAAATTTGTATTAGTATGTTAAAGAGTTTAACATTTAATGTTTTATGTATGAACCAATAATCACTTGTCTCTATTCTCAGACGTGTCCAGGTGCGTCTGGGTGAGCACAACATTGATGTCTTTGAGGGCACTGAGCAGTTCATCGACTCCTCTAAGGTCATCAGACACCCCAGTTTCGACAGCTTTACTCTGGACAATGACATCATGCTGATCAAGCTGAGCAGAGCCGCCTCTCTGAACATCTACGTTAGGACTGTTTCTCTGCCTTCAAGCTGTGCACCAACTGATAGCAGCTGCCTGGTCTCTGGATGGGGAAACATGAGCGCCACTGGAAGTGCGTGCCACTAAACTAATATGGAATGAAACTTCATGCATAAGTCATTAGGCCATTTTAAAATAACGCATTAGAGAAATACAAAATTCACCAAGTGGGCACTTGATGTTTTCTCAGGCGATTTCCCGAGCCGTCTGATGTGTCTTTGGGTTCCTATCTTGAGTGACTCCACCTGCAAAGGCGCCTACCCTGGTCAGATCACCTCCAACATGTTCTGCGCTGGCTTCATGGAGGGAGGCAGGGACTCCTGCCAGGTAAGATCACTGCTACACTTTTAATGTCATGCTAACAAATATATAAAAGTAATTTTGTAGCAATTATTGACTTCTCTGAAACACTTCTGGATGGCAGGGTGACTCTGGCGGCCCCGTCGTGTGCAATGACGAGCTTCAGGGTATTGTGTCCTGGGGTTATGGCTGTGCCCAAGAAAACCTACCTGGTGTCTATGTCAAGGTCTGCAACTATACCACCTGGATCAGAAACACCATGAGCTCCAACTAATCTCCCTGAGTTTTTAGAGTCCATAATCATGGCATGTTGCAATATCATTTGGCAAACTAAAATAAACATCTGATACCAAACATTGAAGATTTTTCTTTGTCTTACTTATATTATAATTTAACTAAGTCTATGAGACGTCTGTTTTTTCACAGTTTAAGTTCTACATTACTATTAATTAAATTGACTCTTAATGTGTTATAAATTAACATTGAATACACTTAATATGAATTATTACAACAACAGCAAAAAAAAAAACTGAATGTTTAGTCCAAACCACTATACAGGTATAAATGACATACAAGACTTGAGTTTGAGCAATTTCAGAAAAGACATTTAATCTGTTATATGCAACAGATAACATTTCAATTACAGCACTAACACTAACGGATATCTAAATCAAACCATAGGATCTCTAATTAAAACAATACTGTCCATTACAGGGATTTACTAGTCCAAATATTAGAAAATAGATTTTTTTAACATTTATTTTTTTGTCAGTACATCAGTAATGTTGATATCATATGAAAAACATATTCATATACAGCAAACATTTTCACGTGTTTCAGAAGTTTGTCATTCCAATACAAAAGTTTCTCACACACTCACTGAACAAAAGAGAACAACTTTTACAGAATATTCATATTTCTCCTCTGGCATGTTCCAAGTAATGTCCATGCAATTCTTGAAGGTTGGAAAAACAAGCATTACATTCAGTGCAAACTAAGTCACTGGCTGTGTCCTCCGTCTTCAATACAGATGGTGACCGGCTTGAACCATTTAATTCTTTCATTGTTGAAAAACTGTCCTTAGTGTGTTTTTTAACCATTTGACTCTCATTATTCTGAGAATTAGGAATGGAATGTGGATCTGATGACAGATAAGCCAATGTCCTAGTGGTGCTTGGGGCCTCCGTATTCGGTTTTTGCTGCTGCTTTTGTAATTGATGAAAGCTTGAGGGACTTACGTGTGACAATGAATGAGGCATTTCTGCACCATTTGAAGAGAATTTCTCTTGTCTCTGATTATCAGAAAGGCTGTAGTTGTGGCTTTGATGCTGGAGGTGGTGAGATTGATGTTTTTCCCTTGTTATAAGTAGCTGGCCTTTCATTGCTATTGGTTCTTTCTCTACACTCTTATGGCAGAGCTGATGGTGGAAAAGCAAGTCTAAGTTCTCAAAACTGGCACTGCACGTGCCGCACTCATAGGGATGCACAGCGGACTGCGGATCAATGGTGTAATGTGTCTCCATTGGATCATTTGTGCAGTGAACAACTCCGTGTCGTTTAAGAAGGATTGCACTTGCGAAACCTTTTCCGCAAATATCACAAATAAAGGGCATAGTTGAGCGGTGCCACTCTTGCTGGTGATTTCTCAACTTTTGTGCATTTGAGAACGTGTGAGGACAGAAGGGACAAACGTGAGAGTTAAGTTCTGGATGCTTCTGCAGGTGTTTTTTGTACAAGCCCACAAATCGAAACCCCTGACCGCACTTGGGACAAAAAAAGCGTCCTCTTTTCTGTCTATGCAGCCGCTGATGAATCCAAAATTTGTTCCAGTTTTTAAACATCTTGTTGCAATCGACACACGTGAAGCTTCGAGCCCGCGAATGAGTGAGCATATGGGCTCTCAGCCTTCCTACATGCTGGAATACTCTTCCACACTGTGGGCAGAAGTACTTTCTTGGATCTGCTTTTTGGTGCGTACTGTTCAGCCGAGATACGAAATAGCTGCATTTGATTGGCTGATTGACCGAATGCTGATTATTCTGTGAGTCATAAACAGAGGTTGCCATGACCTGAGGAGGGCAAGCAAGTAAAGAAGAGCATCTTTTGAACTTCCTCGGCAAGGAAAAATCTTTTTCAGGAGATTTTACTGGACTTGCACTTCGCATTTTTTGTGCAGGTCTTCTTCTCAAGGAGTTTTGGGGTTGTAATCTGTGAGGGGAATTATAACCAGAAGACTTGGTTTTTGTTTGCCGAATGGATACGCAGTGCTTGCTGTGAGTATGTAGCTCTGAGAGAAGACTGAACGTCTGCTTGCAGTAGTCACAGCTGTAACGCTGGGTATCCGTGTGTCCTTGCAAATGTAAATCATACTCATCTCTGGTGCCAAAGCAACTTTTGCAAAGGTGACACCTGAAGCTGATAACACCTTCCAATTCCATCTCTTTCAAGGTGGCATGTGGGTTTCTTTTACCATCACACGTGTGTACTTTTAATGGCCCGATCTGAGAAAATCCCTTACCACATTTTGAACAGAAGAAAGGCCTGATGGACCAATGCACTCTTTCATGGACACGTGCCGTACACGCCTGAGTAAAGGATTTTCCGCACACCTTACAAGAGTATGGCTTTTCTCCACTGTGAATACGAAGATGGATTTTGAGGACAGACTTGTAGCAAAAGACTTTCCCACAGATCGGACACGTTTGGGGTTTCCCTTTCCCTCTTCCTCGCCCCCTCCTCCTTCTAGGGGTGATTTGATTACTACGAGCATCACTCTCCACTTTGTTGATCACACTCACCTGGTTCACGTCGGCATTTTTCTCATTCGTGGCTCTATTTCGGTCGTGGTGTCTGTGTGCGTGTTTCCGACTTTTGGATTTATGGACTTTGCTGTGAGATCGAAGGTTAGAGAGTTGAGCGAAGGCTTTGCCACAATCCTGGCATGTGAAAGGCTTCTCACCTGTGTGGACACGCAGATGAATGATATACGCAGAGGCATGATTGAACGGGCGCCCGCAATATTCACACTTGATGACCCGTTTCTCTTTGCGTGGCCGTCCGCGAGAAAATGAAGGAAATCCACGTTTACTTTCTGTGATTTCCATACTGCTTGCTTCAGCACTGGCTTCGGGTGAAGGTGTCTGGTTATTCTGATCTGAATTAGACTCTTGCGTTTTATCAGGTGAATTATCTTCACTGGCATCGTCCAGTGTTACCGCAGTTTGGTTTAATGCGTCAGAGGACAAGGTTTCTTGATTTTCAGCGTCAGAATTTTTTGCATCTGCAGAGCCCTCGTAGATTTGTTTGTCAGAATCTTCTTCGCATTGGCTATCACTTATAACAGGACAGGATGTATCACAGACAGCTTTCTCAGATGTTTGGACATTTGAACAGTGGGCTTCATTCTTGTCTGACTCTCTTTCAGACTGACTACTTGAGATTTCATCTGTTTGAACAGACATCTGAGTGTCGATTTGTGGTTTATTTAATTCTGCATTAAGCGGCAGTGATTTTGGTTCATTATCTGTGGTGCTGGAAAGACAATCAGAATTTGACTCTGGCTGATCACAGTCTTCCAAACATTTCTGTGCATCCATATCAGCCTCTTTGACAGGGGTAAAATCAGAGTTTAGTTGCTGTGGAAATGTATTTACATCTGTTTTTTCGCTCTCTTTTTCATCAGCATTAACGGGCAAGGACTCAGGTAGGACATTAGCGCCTGCAGGCGACGGTTCCTCCACTCTTCTGTTCTGGGAGCTTAAAGCCAGACCTTTAGAAATTAATTCCCCCATTCCTCTCTTCACAGATTGATCATTGGCTTCATCCTCATCAGTGTTGGTTCCTTTCTTCTTATCCTCTCCTTTAAGCATGATGTGCGAGTCGCCTGCAGGTGCCTGAGTTTCCCCTCACTCAAGCTGAAACTAGACAAAGGAAAAGGAATAAAAGATATAGATAAGATATTATAAGATGTATTGCATCTAATTTTAAGTTTAATCAGCACATTAGCAGCTGTTCACCTGCTATCCACATAGTAGTTGGATGTATTATAAGGAAAGTTCACCCAAAACTGAAAATTCTGTCATCATTTACTCACCATCAATTAGTTCCAAACCTGTATGCATTTCTTTGTTCTGCTGGACACAAAAGAAGATATCTGGACTGCCATAGTATTTATGGTAGTCAATGGAGGCGAGAGCTGTTTGGTTACTGACATTCTTCCAAATATTTTATTTATGTTCAGCAGAACAAAGAAATTCATACAGGTTTAGACCTACTTGATGGTGAGTAAATGACAGAATTTTCAGTTTTGGGTGAACTATTACTTTAATATCCCAGGTGAAAAAATAATGTAATTAAAGTGCTCTATTTCACGCTCTAATTTTGTACTTAACATACTAAAAATTATTCTTTAGTACTTGTTAAGATAATCTTAAGAACATCTAAGTGTACTCAACTGTGCTATTTTGATACACCATGAAATATGGGTTTCCCATACACTATGGGTTCAAGTATACTATAAGTGGTAACTAAATACATATTTTAAATACAGACATAGTATATTAAAAGCACATTTTAGTTCATATTTCATGGTGTCTCAAAATAGCACAGTTGAGTACACTTACATTTTCTTAAGATTATCTTAAGAAGTACTAAAGAAGAATTTTTAGTATATTAAGTACAAAATTAGCGCACAAAAATAGAGCACTTTTCAGCTTTTTTCCACCTGGGACTGTTGTAGTTAGTTGTAGTAAAACGTCAATGTGAAACTACATAATGTAATATTATATTCAAGTAAATTAATATTATATAGATAATATTATATATTGCCATGTTGGATTTTTTTTTAATGGTACATGAGCAATTTTAAAAAGATGTTGCATCACATACAAGCATATGTACGGAGTTGAAATAGTTAGTATCACTGTATTATTTCGATGGCAAAATATTTTATCCATAAATGCATAATGTCATCAGTAACATTTTTAATTTTAATGCAGGATATTGCCTCAATCTTTGGAAGTTATAGATATTTTCTTAATATAAAAATGTATAAAGCATAGGAAACTAAATAAGTAGCTGAATACCTCATGATTATATTTATACATTACGTTTATTTATTTTTTAAGTAGATCCTTATTTATTACTGCCATTAAGTATTTATGTTTCACGTGTTTCTATGATTGTCAATAGTGGCTCGTGGTCCGTTCTTTTATTTGAGCGATTCATTCAAAGAACCGGCTCACATGGTCAGTCATTAGTTAGTGAATAGAACTACAGCAAAGAAAACCAAATAAACAAGTGTTCGCAATTCATTGTCCCCTTTTTTGAGTTCTTATCCACTATTTGTATTTAACGATATTCAATTCTGACCGCAAACGCACAACAACTAGGGTAAAAAAAAAAAAAAATCAGCGCCGTAGCAAGTAGCGTTTGATGCAGAGTGATGGCGCTCTGCAGCCGTTTGCAAAGGCCATTCCTGCCATAATGTTTCTGTAATGCTTTATGCATGCACTGTTACAGTCAGCCCTGCATCTCCTAATACAACAGAACCTGTGCTTTAAGAACGAGTTTATTTTAAAAAGCGAAACAAGCGTATTTAAACAGGATTAATGTGTCTGTGGGTTAATTCAACGATACCCGACGCTGGACTTAACGAATCATTTAAAACCCCAACACTTCATTTTTATATATTAAAAAACACTACTTCAATGCAAAATTAAACATGCCCGACTTCATAAATACCCATGCTCGACTGCATTAAATGAGCTTCTGCGTTTACTTTGAAGAAAGTACATGCGAACAAGCAACACAAACAAAGGCAACCAACCTTTCATGCTCTTTCTATTCAGCACCAATGAACTAAGATTCAGGACTCGTATACTATACAAATGGAGCTTCCTTTTCCGTTTCAGATAAAAGCCTCTTGGACGTCTCACTCTGCATGTGTAAAGACAATCACCCCAATATGAAAATACATGTTAAATAATTCTAGTTTGACTGCATTTACCGCGCACTATATAATACCAAACCATTCAAGTATATAAAGACTTGGTATGGGTATGACTTTTTTTCGATTTTATTTGCAGTAAAAAAAAAAAATACAGCATTAAAATGTTTTTACCAATTATTACACTGCAAAAGGCATGCATCTGAATATCTAATATTCCATTAAAAGTTGCTAACAAAACCGTAGAAATGGTTCAAAATTAAATGTGAAATTATAAATAAAAAATAGAACATTAGAAAAAAAATTCTGAAATCTTAAATGATAAGTGATTAAAGATACTATGTCATCACAATGGCAAATTCACCAAGTATAATGTTGATTCAGGTATCATGAACTAACAATGAACACATATATGTATATATATATATATATATATATATACATATATATATATATATATATATATATATACATATACATATATATATATACATATACATATATATATATACATATACATACATATATATATACATATACATATATATATATATATATACATATATATATATATAGTCAAACCAAAAATTATTCAGATATTTTTTAAAATAAAGTACATTGTAACATATTATACCCAAAAATTCTTCATGCAGTGGACAACCAGTAAAACTGATAAAAATATGGAACCAAAAATTATTCAGACACTTTGACCTGACCATGTTTTGCTTAAGTGTTTTCTGACATAATTAAGATTCATTTTTACTGACACAGTTTAACTGAGATCTTGTCATATTGTATTACCATTTATTTTAAACTATAGTGAATAAACTGCATTAATGAATGAAATGTTCAAGGTGTCTGAATAAATTTTGGTTTGACTGTATATAAAAAGTTTTATCATGGTTAATGTTGAATTATAAATGTAGCCTACTATTGGCTACTACTCATTGTGAATTCACATTTGTTCTTAATACAATTATGAACTGATATTAATTTTATTGTGTAAAATGTAATAGTATGTATAAAATGAATATTATACTAGACTAATAAATGCAAAATGTAAAAATATTGTCCATTGTTTGCTATTTAATTAATATTTGCATACAGAACCTTATTGTAAATTGTTGCCAAAATAATCTTTGCACAACTACAGAACTGCTACAAGCTAGCTGAATTGAGATTTTTTGTATGTCCACATATGACAGTTGAAATACAATTGTGTGTCCCTCCTGATACTTAATTTATGCAAATTTAACACATTGACTGTGTATTGTATGTATTTTGTAATGTATTTTAACTTGTTCAGTCCTCCACCAGTTTTACCACTCAATCAATTCACCATCTTTCAAACTTTATCATTAGTCCAGAAATTTGTACTATTGCTAGCAGCACCATTTAGCACAGTATAACATTCAAAGTTTTGATCTTAAATGAATGTGTCACATCCGTTATTAATTTATTAGACTTTGAAAGGTGTCACTATTGTGTTTATTGATGCAACGTAGAACATGTTTACATCAGAATGTATTATATACAGTACACTAACAATACACAATGGCTACATTAAAAAAGGCTGCAAACTATTATATTTTACAGTTTATACAGTGCATTCACCAAAAATCTCTGTACTGAAAAAAAAAAAAGCTGTATTCAATAGATGAATTAAGGAAACCAATGAAATACAGAGGAAGCTGAATATGATATTGACAAGACAAAAAAAAGTTACACTACTAATCAGATATCAAACTTTTTTTTTTAAACGTTTTAAACTACTCAAAATTATTTTTTACTATTTAAAATTGTACTCAAACTGCTGCCTTATGTCTCTTTTAACATTTCATTTTGATCGCATATGCAGCAATGAAGGCAAGCAGTTGATTCAACTTTTAAGAATGCAGAAAAGGTATCGGTTTCTGCTCTAGATCATCTTCTGTGTCATTTGTTGTTGTTGTTGATGTTGATGTTTCAGGCACTGGCCCTAATATGCGGTGAACCCTTCTTGTGTGATTTTTAAGGGACACTATGTCAGGATAGCTGCGCTGGCAAATCTGACACTTGTATAGATTGTGTTGAGCCATTCCCCTCGACAGCTCAAGGCCACCCACAATACGATGGACCCTCCTTCTGTGGTTTCGGAGGGACTGTACATCTGGATAGCTGCGTGCACAAATGTGACACTGAAACTGATTGGGAGCGCTGTTTTGCTCAGTTCCCTTTGATGGCTGAAACACCGTGCCAACAATACGATGTACTCTTCTTCTGTGGTTTTTCAACGATTTTATGTCAAAATAGGAGCGGGAGCATATCTGACACTGAAACTGGCCAGAACGGACCGGTTCTACGGTAACCAGATTTGGCTGTTTAGGCCGATGAACTTTCCTTAAGTGATCCTTCAGGGATTGAAGCTTTGGATAACTGCGAAGGCAAATAGGACATTGAAAAGGAGTAGGAGGAGTAGGAGTAGGAGTAGATAAACTGCTTTGTGTGCTTGCTTGGGACAGCTGTTCCTGTGTGTCTTCTGCTGGCCTCATTCTGTTAAAGACTCCATGAACATTTCTTTTATGCTCCTCGAGTGCCTGAGGTGTTGGACAATTATGGTCACAAATCTGGCATGTCACTCCAGCTTGCCTGCTGTGCGAGACCAGGTGTCTCTTGAGCCCATCTAGACAACTGAACCAACGCACACACACCGGGCATCGAATCGGTTTAAATGCAGGTTTACACGTATTGCTTTGAATGTGAACTTTAAGGGTCACTGGGTTGTGGAACATTGCACCACAACGAGAGCAGTTGTGTTTCTTCTGACCTGCAGTATCGCCTTTGCAACGTAACCGTATGTGTCTTAACAAGGAACTGCGGAGACTGAAGTTCTTTTTGCATTTATGGCAAGACCATGTCTCAGGAAATGACCTATGGTTCACATGTTGAGGTGACAAGAGTGCGGGTGGTTGTGCTTTTATGTTAAGCGCCGAAAAACCTGTAGATTGCTGAGGTCGAGTCGGAGCACGTGATGGCACCGTTTGGGGAAATGAACGAGGTTGTTGCTGGGAACCTCTTTGCTCATTTGCTGGGATTTTAGACTTGTTGTGCAACTGCTGATGTGCTTCAAAATCCATCCATGACTGCAAGTTCTCACCACAGTGTGGACAAATGTAGGACTCCTGCGCATGCACCTGCAGATGTTCGAATAGAAGTCGAGGACAAGTGAACGAGGCTCCGCATTCGCACGTCACCCTTCTTGGGAGCACAGATGGAAGTGACATGATCCCCCAGTTTCTGCTACTGCTAGTATTTTGAGTGCTCTCCTGTTGGGCTGCTGGGTTTTCTGTAGATGGAGACAGGACGAATAAGTTTTCCTGAGCTGTAGGTGTGGTTTTAGACTCTACAGTTCTAGGGCTTATTACTGAGTTAGTGTTTGTTCCTTGGCACTTTTTTACATGCTTATTTAAATTGTCTTTGCGGCTGATGAACTTGCCACACAGAGGACATGGAAACCTTTTAGCTGGCACAGGCAAATCAGATGATGCATTCTCAACAGTTTGCTCCATCTTTCTAGCCTCACAAATCTTCAAGTGCTCCTTTAGCGTAAATAAGCGGGAGTAGCTTCTCTGGCAATCATTGCAAACATACCGCTTCACGCCTTTATTCGTCACATGCACCTGAAAACCATTACCATGTTCTGCTGGATTAATTTCCTTGTCGTCAGGTAGCTCTACAATTTCAACATCCTGATCGTCATCACAGTCGTCTTTAGCCATGTCTGTCAAATCATCCTCATCAGAGTCATTCTGATCTACATCTATTAGTATATCAATTTCAGCATCATCCAATGGCATGGTCCACTGCTTTTCAACCAATTTATCTTTTTCCTCTGCTTTCATCTCAACCATGTTGACTGGTACTTCAGAGTTTTTAGATGATTCAGTTGGTTTGGAGTTAGAAACACTGGCAAAAATGGACTTAACTGGAAAAACTGGATTTATCTGATCCTTCAGTTGCATCTTCAACCCAGCCTGATTTTGCTTGTCAATTGAAAATTCTGTATTCTGTTCCTCAATCTTTACCGGCTCTGTGCCTACGCCAATGTTTATATGCTGTGTTGACATTTGATTTGTCTTCGAGTCTTGTTTTTGAGTCTTGCTTCGGTCTACTTCCATTTTTTGGAGTTTGACGTGACCTTGGTTGCCAACAGTGGGTGAGGATTTCAGAGAAGCTTTATAAGGACAGTTATGAATTTTGAGGCGGTGCCTCCTTGTGTAGCCACGCTTGCATAAAGAACAGTAGAACATTTTTTCTATCTGTTGAGCTGTAGGGCTGATCGGTGTCACAGACATCTTTCCCAAAGGTTCAGAGTTTCTAGAAAATGCATCAGAGCAGACGTGGTTCTCTGGGACGGAGATTACAGTTATCACAAACTGTTGGCAACAAAGACAAAATTTAACTCTCTCTTTCTTGTGCAAGGCATGATGCATTATCAAACTGTCTACGTTCTGGAAAACCCGACGGCAGAGTCTGCACTGAAGTTTGCCTTCAACGTTGTCCCGGCCAAAAAGTTTTTGACGAGTCTCGAGAACCACCACAGGGCAGAGAGTTTGTGTCACAGATATAATCTTCCCCTTCTTTGGCGACATCTTTCCAGTTTTCACACTGACCACAGTGTCTTTTTTCATCTTTGATTGATTCTCCAGTGGTTCTGGCTTTGATATTGTCATGGCAGTCGCAGGTTGCAATGGTGCTCTCGGTGCAACTTTTCTGGGGGGCAAGTTCCTCTGTTTCATTTGGACGGGTTGTTTATGACTCATGTAGGCAGATGCTAGCATCTTCAGGATTGATTTCTTACTAATTGCAGTTGATTCTCCACAAGATTCTGGTGATTTCTCATTGTCATGCACAGAATGGTTTAAAGTGTCCTTCTCAAGGATCTGCACTTGGTCTTCTCCTACCAAGTTGGAGGATTTTAAAGCATCCTTCTCAAGGATCTGCACTTGGTCTTCTCCTACCATATCGGAGGATTTTAAAGTGTCCTTCTCAAGAATCTGCACTTGCTCTTCTCCTACCACATTGGAGGATTTTAACGTGTCCATATAGAGGATCTGCACTTTCTCTTCTCCTACCATGTCAAAAGATTTTAAAGTGTCCATTTCAAAGATCTGCACCTGCTCTTCTTCAACAACGTTGGAGGATTTCGAAGTGTCCATATCGCAAATCTGCATTTGCTCTTCTCCTTCCACAACAGAGGATTTTAAAGTGTCCATTTCATTGATCTGCACTTGCTCTTCTACTACCATGGTGGAGGATTCTATAGTGTCCTTCTCAAGAATCTGCACTTGCACTTCGGTCACAGAGTGAGATTCAACAGGCTTCAAGTTGCTGCTTTCCATGTCGGCAGAGGATTCAGTCTTCTTGATATCAGCATTTGAAATAGGAGGTGCACTTTCTGCAAGAGATTTTTCATTGGAATAGGATGGTGAGAGACTGTGAAAAACTTGGTTGGAGACAGGATGGTTGGAGTCTATTTTGCTATCTGGCATGACAGGAATCCTACTCAAATCTGATTTGTCCTTATTTTCTGGCCCATGTTGCTTTTTGTGGTCCTCAAGAGCTGTAAAACCACTAAACTCCTCACCACATTCACAAATGTAGTTTTGGTTTGGAGAGGCAGACATTGTACAGTGGTGTTTTTCAAAGAGATCTTTGCTCGCAAATAAGCTTCCGCAATTGATACAAGTAGGTAGTGTTGATTCTGTTTGGCAAGAGATTTCACTTGCATGAGTCGCTTGGTGCACCAGGAGTGATGACAAATTATGAAACGTAGCTGAGCATGCCACACAACTGTAAGTTTTAGGACTCCCTGCAGACTTTGTTTCTTGAAGTCCAAGCATTTTGCAGGTGGCAGAAGATTCCACGGCTGAACATTACATTTAAGAACTGTTACCAAAATTGTTGGTATTGTTGTGTAACTCCTAAAAAAAGAAAGCAAATAAACACAATTAGTGGCATAGCATGAGTTTTCAAATGTTTTCAATACAGGCATACATCATGTATTGTTATAGGGTCATTCCATGTCAAATCAACCAAATTTCAAAACTTTCCCTTTGTTGACTTTTTTTTTCTGTAAAAAGACAACCATAAATAGTGATGAAAGACAAAATTTTAAATGTCACAGATGTATATTTACTGAATAATCCACTATTTCGTAGGGGGGGGCCGAGATTTAGAGCCAATTTGCAGGAATATAAAATGACTTTAAAAAGATGGCAGCATTATCATTTTCTTTTTGCACAGAGATTGGTCTATTAGTAAAATCTGTTGACTTTAGCAATCTTTGTTTCATTATATGCAAACAGTAACTGTTCAAAAATGGCAAAAAACACTTCTTTTGGAAGAGGAATATCTGACTAGCAAATAATGTTGAAACTAGAAATGAATCTCATGTTTTTCTATCATCTCAATTGCATAGAACATACCTGAGTGCCATAAATACTCCTTTTCCAAATTTTCCATGCCTGAAACTCTAAAAGTATTCAAGGTATCTTAATATCCTTCAAGACTCTCATTCATAATAAACTTTCCTTTTGAAATCTTCATTTTCAAGGCCCTGTAGATCAGTCTCATAGATATGGGGATCTCAAAGCAGCTCCAAGTTCAAATGGTTGGATTTTACCCATTTTCAGTGATCGAAAACCAAATGTGGTTCACTTTGCACACAGCTGATACTGCATTTAAAGAGGAATGTCTGAAGAATAAATCATGTTTAAACTAGAAATGTATCTTGTTTCCCTCTATCAAAAGAATTGCATAAAACAGCTCTGATTACCAAAATTCACTGAAAGTGGTTCAGGTTAAGTTGAGGCACATTAACTTGCTCTTAAAAGTGTATTTATAAGAATATATATTTGAATCAGTTTTAGGGATATTTGTAAGATGAGATTTTGTTCATTTTAACAGCTTCTGAAGCTACCAAGAGTTCAAATATCTTAACTACATGTTACTGCATTGACATCCCTATAGCTATGAGATTGAACTATAAAGGGCCTTAAAAATTAAGATATCTTGAATACTTTTAGAGTTACAGGCTATGGTACTCAGACAGGTATGTTCTATGCAATTAAGATGACATTAAAAAGGAGATACATTTCTAGTTTTAACATTATTTGTTCTTTAGATATTCCTCTTTAAAAGAAAAAAAAAAATCAGCCATAGACAAACTGATTTGGTTTTTGACCACACATTAACATGTCCTTATCTCTGGGATTAAACCATTGAGGGTCTTTAAAAATGCAGATACCAAAGGGAAAGTTTTTTAAGAACCAGAATCTAAAAGGATATTGAAATATCTTTAATAATTCTTGAATCACAGGCATGCAAACTCGAGGCAAAAAACACAAGTGCTTTTTGCCACTTTTGAACCACCACCACTGGAGTATAATGAAACAAAGATTGCTAAAGTCAACAGATTTTACTAATAGACTTACCAATCTCTGTGCAAAAATAAAATAACGATGCTGCCATCTTTCTAAAATCATTTTTACATCCCTCTAATTTGGCTCCAAATCTCAGGTGAAAATTGTCCTTTTGACCCCCCTCGACGAAATAGTGGATTACTCAGTAAGTATTCATCTGTAACATTTAATTCTTTGGCTTTCATCACTATTTATATTGGTCTTTCTACAATAAAAATTTGAGCTGGGGACCTCTGGTTGATTTGACATCACCCTATAGTTCTAGGTGCTGTCATGTTTTAAGTTCAATAAAAGACAATTCTGTAATGCAGTTCTAAAAATGGAATTACCCGTGTATGGTGTAATTTTATATTTTTGATTAAAAAAAATACTACCATCAGGGGGTAAAAAAAAAAAACTTCTAATCTGTTCTCCACTAAAATAAAACCTGGCTTTAACTGGATGCATGAAAAGTGCTCATGGAAAGGTACAGTCTATTGTCTATTTTTTAGTTATACAAGTTGTAGAATTATTATACATTATACAAGCAGAAAGTGATTAGCAAATATTAATACTGTTGAAAAAAAAAAAAAAAAACAGCTAATGTTTAAATAAAATTCTTGATATGCATGACCATTTCTAAAAACTTGGCACACTTGTTCAAGACTAAATACTTTAGAAAGATTTATGCCTTTTACAATCTCGGACACCCATATGTCATTAACCTCAGTGAGTTCATGCATATTTAATAGAGCGAAAACTAATTTCTCAGAAAACTCAGCTAGTTCAAATTAAACTGCAGCGCTCGTTTTGAAGCAAAGCGTTTAAATTATTCGTTACAAATAGCATTTGTTTCAAATGTAGCAACAATAGTGGACAGAGAAAGAGGAAAGACGGCTCATAGCATGCTTGGATTTTGATAGGCCTGGCCGCTTTCCGTGGCAAAATACTCAAATATGTTCAAATAAAAACGGTCCAAAAAAAACCCTAAAACACATCACCAAGGTGATCTGCAGACCACTCGTTGATTTAGCATTAGTAGATAGTTTAAAAAGAGCGTAAAAAATATCACAATAGATGCCAATAACAAGCACTTCAATAGATGCTGCAGACTTAGCATCAGACTAAACATGTTTAACTATACAATCAGCCTCCAAAACCTAAAAGCAAATAACATCTCTTTACCAAACCAAACTACACCAAACGCGCTTTATAGGAACATCTGATTGTTGGATATAGCGCGTGCGGAAAATGTCATTGGCGTGCTGCTCAGGGGAATTGAATGACAAAAACCGCAGCTAACGACTGCATGCGCGAATAAAAACGAAGCATATAAAGCATTTCAAACAGTTATTGGCTTGCACTCACCTTGGGTATGTACGGTGTGCAAACCAGCATGATTTTACTCAAAGAAGTTATTTATTTTCAATCCGAAAGACGGTGTGTTTTTTGCAACCAGTTTCTGTATAGACGTGTTATTCTCGCTGTTCTCTATAGAGGGCAGTATATCTGAGCGCTCACTCCCACTGCCCTCATGTAAGGTTTAAACATACCGCCATCAACTGGTGTGAGGGACCGGGATGGTCTCCCTACAGAAGCAGACCCCACACTTTCCTCATTGGGCTAGATTGCATAAATATTGAACAGTAGCTATTAAGCATAGGCCTATAACATGGTAATATGGACGGTAGGCCTACAATATAGTTATAATCTTCATTAAATAAATGCCTAACATTATCATCATCACCATCAAACTTAGACACATTTCTGATTTAATTTATACTGTTAAGTGAATTCAAGTGATATTTTCTTTTATTACACTGAAGATATGGAATGCCAAAGCTGACAAAAGTAATAAATAGGCTACATAAATATAGGCTACAAAGAAATGTAAAAAAGTAAATGCATAAACAAATAAAGGAGAATTTACTTTTATTCCCTTATGTATATTTTTTTTCCCACAATTATTTATGCATTTATTTCCATTTATTTCTACGTCTGTATATGGTAATAAGAGGATGTTTTACTTTGCAATTAAGCTCAGAGCTGCAATGCAAGAGCTGGGAGCGAATGTGCCTTTGCAAGTCACATAAGGAATGAATGACTTAGAGATGGGTGATATGACCAAAACATACTGAAAGGAAGTAGCAGGACTAAACTATTCTCTTTTAAACGATTCCCAGCTTAAACTGGTAGCTGGTTTCTAGCTGGTACATGCCAGTAGACCATCTTGGGTCAGCAATAATCTAGCTACTAGCAGACCATACCAGCTAAAAAGTAGCTAACTTGTTCCAAAACAGAACCACCATCTTAAATTTGATCTTATTTAACTGATAACTATTGATGGTTCTGTGGTGGTTTCAAAAACACCTTTCTTTTGTTGAGATATGGTTTACAAGAAACTAGTGAAACAATCATGCAGCAAATATACCTA
Organism: Chanodichthys erythropterus; assembly: GCF_024489055.1. Lineage (NCBI taxonomy): Eukaryota > Metazoa > Chordata > Actinopteri > Cypriniformes > Xenocyprididae > Chanodichthys > Chanodichthys erythropterus. The sequence goes on from NC_090222.1 coordinate 29,876,702, forward strand.
TAGACTTTTGTTTTCAAAGAGGAATACTAAAACATGAGATGGAATGTAAAGAGCTACAGCCAGATCAACCATATATTTTCTAAATGAATTAAATTAGAAATAGATGAAAGGCAAAACTAAAGTAACTGATGATGCAGGTTTCACTTCTGTTTACTATCATACACAAGGCCAAACACACAACGCACTCTGAATCTGAGAATTGTAAGACAGACCATTGTTCTAAAATAACCAATTTAGGTAGCTCTTGACTTGTAAAACTATAATGAACTGAAATTATTATTCTAACATATCCATGATTGGTAATATTAAAGGCTGATTAAAAAAAAAAAAAAAAATCTGAAAAAAAAAATCTCAGAATATAAAACATTACATCATGCGTTTTCATTTTGACATGACTAATTCTTACATTCAGCTAAGAAACTTGTGGGAGACTTGGTCTCCCAGTCATTCAAAGAAAGACAGCTATTGTTACAAAATTTAGACAGTATGAGAATATACATTTATATTTACAATAAAGTTCACAGTAAATAAATTAATTTTGATTTTATTACGAGTTAAACTTTCTGAATCTACTTTAAGTGGATAAAAAAAAAACATGGTTTAATGTGACCAGTTACCTCAAATCTTTCCAAAAGTGAAAGAAATCTCTCAATAACAGCAAAGTAGGTGTAAATGTTTACTAGTTGAATAAATTCTCAACATTTCCATATAATACAAAAGTAAAACTAAACATCAGGTTTTCAAAGCCATATATATGTTAGTACTAATGTAGTTTAAACAGAAAGGGTACAGTATTTTTGTCAAGCCTGAAGTTTGACATTTTCTCCTTTATTTTATTTCTTTGAGCAAAGCCATTGAAGTTAGACTGTTCTCAAAAAGATAAAGCGGGATTTTTATGAAACATAAAATACATTATTTTAACTCAAGAAGCATTCACACCATATATAACTACTGTGATGAACCCTTAACTTGACCTTAAAATGTTTACAAACACATGGATAGTAAAAAAAAAAAAAGTTAACATTACTATGAAATATTAATTAAATCTACAGATTTCCTCTAATTTCAAAATGATGTTTAAAAACACGTATGGCTAGTAATTTTAGCAAGGTCAAAAATTACTTCAACAATGAAGGAATGATGCAGGATTTTCAACTATACATCCTTGTGAACTGTACTGTGGAACAATAACATCAACTACTTCATTCATGCATATATACCTCTAGTTTCATACATCTAGATTGCATACATTTAATATACACACAAATCAGTCTGAGTACTGTACAAACAATTTAGTCAGCAGTTCACAGAACCGTAGAAGAGAGTAGATTGCATGAACATTAACAGACCGATTCAGAACTACGGTAAAACACCCATGGCCACATTTCAAAGTGGATAAAAGCAGTTAGGCCCAAGTAAAAAGAACAATTGGATTGTATGTACAGTTCTATCTTAAGAAATAATGTTCAGAAAACTGAATGATTTTGAATATCCTGCATTGCAGGAAACAGTCATCAGTAATTCAACCTTTATTAATTCACTGGGCTTTGGTAGGGAAAATGGATTGGTGATTGGGACTGAAGAGCTTCTGCAGAAGCAGCAGCATGAGTCCGCTGATGCTCCTCCAAAAGGTTTAGAAAAGCAAAGGCTTTGTCACACTCTGTGCATTCATAGACTACTTGTCCTACATGGGTTTCCTGGTGCTTTTGCAACTGATCAAACATGGTGAAGGATTTATAGCACATATCACACCGGAACTCTCTGTTGTCCTGGCTCAAGCTTTGCTGTTCAACATGTTTCCGTTTATGTTTTGCAAGATCGTTTGCTGTAAGGTAGGTTCTGCAGCATATTGGGCACTGGTGTTGCCTTTTTGCATCATGCATTCTACGGTGAGATATGAGAGCCGGTTCCGTTTTAAAGGATTCTGAGCACGCATCACACCGGTAAGGCCGTTCACTGTGTATCTGCTGGTGCTGCGTAAGGTATCTTTTCTTCGTAAAACCTTTCTCACAAACCAAGCACTTGAAAGGACGCGGATCCTCATGATGCTTTTTATGGTGCTCCATTAAACTGCTATTGGAGGAGAACCGTCTTTTACAGATAGGACAAATAATGAAATCTTCTCCAACGTCAACCTCTTCCTCTTCATCGCCTGCTTGAAAAGGAGTTCCTGAACTTTGCTTCTTGGAGGAAGAAACGGATGACTGTGAATGGTGCTTATCTAAAAAGGTCAAATTTCGATTACTACAGTGGTGTTTGCGGAAAGCATCGCTTCCAAGAAAGCTGTCTCCACATTCGGTGCATTCATACTGTGTAGCAGCAGTCAAATGGCATTGTTCATGTTCGTCAAGGTCTTTCTTAGTGGGAAAAGTCATATTACAGACGCTGCACATATGAGAATGAACAGAAAGGTGATTTGCGAGGTCCAATGCTTGGTAAAAACTCTCAGGACATATGGGGCACTGGTAAATTTTGTCACGCTTCACAGTTTCTACACGTATAACCTTTTCACTGGTAGGAAAGTTACTGTCCTTGGAAGACTTTTCATTGCTGTGGCTTCGTAAATGGGTGAGAAAAAGGTGGTGGTGGGTGAAGCTCATGCTGCAGTGATTACACTGATAAGAACGAGGTCCTGACAACTGATGGCTGAGCTGATGCTTTTTTAGGTGGGAACCATGTAAGAAATGTTTGTTACATTCTGGACATGAGTATGGCCGCTCTTTTGCTGGACTGCAGCCATGTTCTGAGAGCTGTTCTGGATCTGGAAATCTTACTTGGCAAATTCCACAGCGGTACTTGTACTGCTCAACGTTACTTGATGAAACGCTTTTACTGGGGATGGCTGAAGTCCCTTGCTTTGTTTGAGGCTGTTGGGGTGGAATCAATGGTGGAAGCTCTTCTTCTTGCTCTGTGTGCATCTTACGATGCTCCGCCCGACTTGTTTTGCAGGAAAAGGTTTCATCACAAAGGTCACAGGGAAAGTTTTCATCACGGTGGGTAACCATGTGCTCAGCTAGTTCCGTTGGGCGTGTGAAGCTCAGGTGACATTTAGTACAGCGATGAGGGCTCTTTCTGATATGTGTTTGCTTGTGTTTGCGCAGGGAGAAGAGCGAGACAAAACCTTTGCCACACATTTGACACTGAAACTCAGACTTGTGGCATCGCTGATGTTGCTGCAAGTTTGCTAGCTGAAAAAAGCACTTCCCACATTCCTCACACTCAAAGGGTTTTTCGCCAAGATGACATCTTTGATGATCCTCAAGATTTTCTGATGTTAAGAATGTTTTACCACAAACATGGCAAGGAAAGTATGGTGCTGAATCTGAGTCATTGTCGCTGTCATCATCATCTTCAAAATTTCTGTTGGACTCTTCCTTATCTGACTCCTGACTTGGACTGGCAGAGGATTTTTTCAATTCATCAGTGAGTGTTTTGACTGAATCCGGTCCATGTTTTATTCTGCAGTGCTTTGTGTATGACTTTTTCACCGTATAGGTTTTGTCACATGGTTCACACCTATATACTTCAGGTTGCTCTGTTCTTGCTTTCACACTAGGTTCTTTTGAACTGGGCAGGTTTGCATGCAAATGAGCCATCCTTTGGTGAATGGTCAGGGATTTAGCAGTCCAAAACCGCATCTCACAACGGTTACAGACAAAGGGACGACTGGGGTCATGACAAGATCTATGGATGTCCAGGTCAGAAGGAAAACGAAAACGCTTGAAACAAATTTCACAGGTATTATTTATTTTTGCCTGATGTTGGATTTTCATATGCCTTTGCAATATACCAGCTTGAGCAAAGACTTTATTGCACACATGACATCTGTGGATGTCTGATTTGCGCTCTTGATCTTCACGGCCATGTTCCTCTAAATGACTTATGAGTCTCAGTCCATCTGTAAAACTCTGATCACACTCAGAACACTGATACTTGTGAACAGCAGCATCTCCTTTTTCTGCATCATTTTCCTGGTCTTGATCTTTACATGAGAACTTAGTCTGCAGTACTCCGGTTCCTGTTGTATTGGAACCCTTGTTAAATACCAGCACAGTGTCATTTAGAGCACAATCTAATTCACCTGCACTTTCCAGGGCAGATCCATTATTTGAGATGATTGTGTTACCTGTACATTTTCTCCTGTGTTTCTCCATTGTTTTTTTGGTCCAAAAACCAACATGGCATTTTGTGCAAGAAAGCGGGTATACGCCATTATGTATGCGCATGTGCATACCCAGTCCAGCACGTTTGGAAAACCGCATGTTGCACTCTGGGCATTTAAGAGGCTTACTAATGTCTTTGTTTGAACATGCTCGTCGCTCCCTTATTGGACTGCTGCTTTCTTGGTTCTGCCCATACCCCTCATCAACCGGCTCTTGCTTTATGATTTCCAGATGACTTGATGTCAATTGCTGTTGATCGTTAACTGATTCTTGTGGCTGATCAGATCTATGCTTTGCTAAAAAATGTTGCTGGAGCTGTGAGAATAATAAAAAACGGTCATTACAGTTAGCACATGAAAAGCCTTTTATCTTTGTGGGGCTCTTGTTCACCTCTTGAGAAGATCCAGATGATTTTGAGCTGACGACACAGGTCTTCTGGTGTACAGACAGTGTGTCCCGGGTAAACAGGTCACCACACTTGTCACAAAGGACTTTTTCTTGGTTTTCCCCCTTTCCGTTGCATTTAGCCAAGTGCCGTTTCAAATAGTCCGTCCTGATGAAATGTTCTCCACAGTTAGCGCAGCCATATGGTTTTTCTCCTGTATGAAGACGTACATGCACCTTCAGTTGTCCCGATAATTTAAAACGTCGAGGGCAATACTCGCATTGGTATTTAAATTTGTTCATGTAGTGCACTTGTATACGTTGCAAAAGTTTGGAAGTTTCCCTGCATGGTTGGTTTTGAACATTGTTTGTGGCAGATGGCACACTTTCCTTTGAAACCTTTTTGCATCTAATGGTGAGGTTGTGCCTGCTCAAAGTCTTTTTAGTACTGTAAGTTTTGCCACATCTTTTACAAGGAAAAGGTTTATCGGTAATGTGGAGCATGGCCATGTGGCGCTTCAGATCACTCTGGGTGGACAACCGCTTTAAGCAAACTGTGCATTGCAATGGGTCACCTTCCTGTGTTTTGCTTTGGGAACTTGTGTTCAAGCTGTCTAGACTCATCTTTACAACTCGCACCTCAAGTCGTCGTTTTCCTCTGCAGCGGGCTTGGTGCATTTTTAAATGATCATAGCGTGAGAAACAACTTTCACAAGTCTTGCACCGATATGGCTTGACCTCTGTATGAGTGAGGATGTGATGTCTTAGATTTCTGGCTCTCAAAAATGATTTAGTGCAAAATTTGCACTTCAGTGACTCTCCATTTCCTCCAGGAACCACAGTGACCTCTTTCTGATTTTTTTCGTCAGCAAACATCGATTTAATTTTCTCAGATCCTTTTAAACTTTCCAATCTACGTTCCTTAGTCACACCATCACAAAAAGCCTCATGTTGCAAGTATCGATCCTGATTGTCAAAATTCTGTCCACAATGCATGCACACATATGGGGTTTCCTTTGAATGAAGAGAGAGATGTTTCTGGAGAAAACTTGTAGTTCTAAAACATTTAAAGCATTTTGGGCATTGCTGCTTAAACTTGCTCTCCTCCTTTGTACCAGTTTTGTTGTCAGATGATAGCTTGCCCTGGCACTGCTTTTCGTGACCATTTCTGTAGTTTTTTCTTGTAAAAACTCTCCCACATTTTCTGCAAGCAGGTTTTAACTTGTCTCCATTGCAGATCTCATCGTGAGCCTTAAATTTTCTTTTCCTGTAAAACTTCCCACACTTTGAGCAAGGGAAAACAGTCTTTGCCAAATGGGCTCTCTCGTGGAGTTTCAAATTGTTGGGAAAACGAAATGAATGTGGGCAGTATGAGCAATTATAGAGTTTGTTGGTCTTGCTTAATGCAGTATCTACACTGTGTTCTGCCTTTGTTTCTTCAGCATTTGACGTTTGTAATAAAGGCGGTTGCTCCCCTGTACATTTTTCCTGATGTACGTTACGATATTCCTTTCTGTTGAAGTGTCTGCCACAAGTGAGACATGGAAAAGGCTTTTCACCAGTGTGAAGGCGGATGTGACGAATCAGCCCAGCATGATTTGAGAAATGGCCTTTACAGAACTGACATTTGGTTGCAGAAGGTTCAGGCATATGAGTTATACAATGCTCACTAAGTGCCTTTGAATCAGCAAAGGCTTCTTGGCAGAGAGCACATTTAAACTCCTCTTTGTAAATCCTTTCTACCTTTAGAGTACTAGCTTGGTCCTTCGGAGGGAAAAGTTCTTCAAGTTTGCGTCTTCTCTCATGCACAGCCACATGTCGAAGCAGAAATACTGGAAACCTGAATTGCATCGGGCAATCGGGGCACTTAAGCATGCCTTTTTTTGGATGGGACTGTCTGTGTTTTAACAAATCTCCAATAGATGGTAGAACTTCCCAACAGACTAAACACTGTACATTCCGCTTGTGCACATTTTTGTGAGTCATTAGGTGCCCATGCCTGGCAAAATTTTTACCACAGTCTAAACAGCGAAAAGGTTTGTTTCCTTTATGAAGTCGTAAGTGCTTTCTTAGGGAGTCAGGTAAAGTGAAGGCTTTTCCACAGAAGCGACAAGAAAGGTTTGCATCCTTAGCAGATTCTTTGCTAGTTGGCTTTTGACCGGCAGAGCTTGAACTTTTCAAATCGACACCATTACCATGTTTGTGTTTGATTGCCTTTTTGGCATTTGCAAGCAATTTGTGCTTTGCTAGATGGCTATAGTAACCAGACTTGCTAGAATACACAGATGGACAAAAAGTGCATTTGTACTGCGATGCTTTTTGTACAGGCACACTCAATTTCTGTGACTCTTTGTCCTGATTTTTGGTATTGATAACTTCCTCCAACTCTTTTCTTTTCATTACATCCGTTTTACCTTTGGCTGAATACAGTTTAAGTTTAACGCAAGTTTGCTTGATGTGTCTATTGCGGTTGCTGGCCATGGTAAACACATCCTTACACAAAGGGCATCGATACTTTGCACCAATCTTTCCTTTGCCTTTTTTCATGTATTCTTTGAGACACTGTTCACGCAAATGCCGTGTCCGATTGTAGGAGTACTTGAACATGCGAAAACAGATGGGGCATTTAAACTTTGGAATCTTGCTATCTGGAACTGAAGATTTTTCACGTGGGACAATCTTTTGAGCACACTGCTCTCTTTTATGTTTGTTTAGATTCCAGGTATATTTGAATGCTTTTCCACAGTTGTCACACTTGAAGGGCTTCTCATCAGAGTGTGATCTAAGGTGTGCCTTTAGTTGTGCTCTAAGCCTGAATGTCTTCCCACAAACTTGACAATGCATTTGTTCAGGTGATTTGTACACATCCATTAGTTTCACAAAGCAACCACGAAGTTCTTTGTTGGAGACAGTGGTTTCAACCATATCTGGTACAACATTTTTTCCAGGAGTTGATTCTGAATGGTCTGCAGTCTGTACAAAAGGGTCTAGTATCAAGGGTGTGCAAGCTCCTTTACGCTTGTGGCTTTGACATTTGTGAGCACTAGGAAAGTATAATCCACAGCAGTCACATCTATGATGTGTGACAACTCTGTGCTTCAGCTCATGTTCATCATAATAAGCTTGTCGAACAAAGGACTTCCTACAGTACCTACAAATGAACTTGGCTTTCTCCTCAGTTAGCCCTTTAGTATATGGGGGTGGTGATTTTAACTTGTCATTAAGCTTGACTTCCCCACAGAAGCGGTGTTCTGCCAATGCGTCACCAGTGAAGTAACATTCACAAGCGGAACAATACTGAGACTTATGGACAGAATGTGTGCAGTGGTAGTGCTCGATTACCTCATCTATACTTTGTGCTGACTCTTGGCACTCAAAGCAATGGTAGTTTTTTCCATTACAAGTTTTTTGTTCAGCCGTCTTAAGAACAACAACAGGTTGCAGTTTTCTCTTTTGGGTCTTGAAATATGGAAAAGAGTCTCTGCTTGCAATGGTGCCATTGTCAGTTTGACTTTTGTGCCGTCCAGGATCTAAGAAGGTCCTGGATGTTAGGTCAGCACTGAGTAGCTGTGGATCTTTTGGTGCATCAGTTCCTTCATCCATCTGATTATTAGATTCAAAGGCAGTTTTTAGAAGAACTGGTGGTTCTGTGTGATCAAACAGATTGCACTCATCAACTTGGTTTACATGTGCATGTTCCAGGTGTTTCAGTTCCTCAATGTTCTGCGTTGTACTTTTTAAACCAAAACAAGATTCAAGGAATCCAAAACTACTCCGCTCAACTTGTTCATCATCAGATGTGAAGCATTTCTGTCCTTCCAGCTGAGAAGAATTTCCATGGCCACGTTTTATGGATGTTTTTTTAGGCTTTGGTTGTTTGCTTTCTAATTGACAGCCACCAAGTGAATCTTTTCCATGGCCAGATATCCCAGTTGTATCTTGGAATTCAGGTTTTGGAGATGTATTTTCAGGATCTGGATTCATTCTCTCCAACTGGTAGTCACCACATGGATCTTTTCCAATGTCAGAAATGACAAATGTCTTATCAAGTTCAGGTTTTGATGATGTGTTTTCAGCATCTGGGGTTGTCCTTTCCAATTGGCAAATACTTAGTGACTCTATGGTTGGGCATTTGATTTCATCTTCATTAGAAGTGGATGAAGTTTGAATATTTGCATGATTTGAGGCACAAGTGGAACCACCCTGAGAGCTATCAAGTTCTTTGCAATGCAACATTGTTTGATTCAAAAAACAATCCAAATCACAAGAAAGAATGTCCCTTTCCTCAATTTGCCCATCTTTTGACAAAGGCATTACACCATTCAAATTATCCACACCTTGTATTTCTGTACATGGATCCTCAGAATTTGTGATATGTGAGCTTTCACTACAAGTATGGTTTACATCATCTTTGCTCTCATCCATGGTCACTGGAGGCCCAGTGTCCTGGTGTAGATTTATTTCACTCAAATCTGAATTCACAGTACTATGGCGGACCTCAGAAGAAGAAAATCCCATTGAATTACTTGAATTTTGGTCTCCTTCCTCTACAGGCAGACCAGCCTGGTTGCTACTAATGTTATCTTCAATGGATGAACCCAAACTGCAATCAAGATTTGCTTCTGTGTCTGAGCAGCTGCTAATATCTGAATACTCCACAAGACTAGCATTTGTCTCAAAAGTAGTTTCTAATATTGCCTTGTCAGAATGTGCTTCCAATGTGGACTCAACCTCTACCGAATTAGGCAAGGGACAGGGTGTCATGTTACCATTATATTCTCCTTTATCCCCTGACTTATCTTGTTCAAGGTGACCTGAATTCATTACATCTTGCCAAGGTGATTCATAGCATGTGTGCTGCAGAGAACCAGACTCAAAGTCTTTCATGTCCGATTCAGCAATGTCTTGCAAATCCATCATGCTTGAAAAGTTCTCCTTCTCAATCAACTGTTCTATCTCATGTGCAAAGTTCTCCTCAGATTCCTCTGGAATTCCATTACATTCCATAGTTCCCACAGACATTTCTGGTCTCTGGTTAGAAATAATCTGTGATTGCTGGAGTGCATTCCATTTTTGAGCCATCCTGGTGTTCTCCTCCAAAGGCTAGCTCTCCTTAAACTCTGAAAGACAAATGTCCATGTGATTACCAAAACAGCACACATTTGTAAATAAAATTAAATAAGATGATGAAATGAAATGCTCACCACATTTATCCACTACATATCAGTGGGAACATTATAGCTGATTTGCCCAAAGACCTGCATAAAGAAAAAAATCTATTTCAAAAGCAGCATATATAAATCAATTACTAATAAAATTGCTGTTTACTAGTATAATGTGGATGACTACTACTACTATGAATAATAATAATAATGATAGTAATAATAACAAATAAATAAATAAAAGAAATTGCGATTTATAATAGTCCTATCATGTCACACTGTGGGATCTCAGCTGTCATTTAATGTCAGACTGTACGACAGTCAAGACACGATAAAAATGGATGCGCGCATGAAAACTTGTCCGGAGTTTTACATCAACCCATACACGTTCGGTGACTGTGAGCTGCATTACACATGGGACTGAAATGGTGGCTAACAAAGACATCTCTAGCATTAATTTTGATCATGGCTTGTCTTAAAAAAAACAGACAATTTTACATTCATCATAGAAGAAGTCACACTTAAGGACTGTGTGCCAAATCTTCTGTAAAATTTGATCGCAATGGTCATTAATCGACATGTCAAATTAGCGATCCAAGGCTACAGATTTTAGCCTAGGACTTTAGGAATCTTTTAGGATTCTCAAAATGTGTCTCAGATGACCAAATTGTGGCCAAAATCGCACAGTGTGCAACCGCCTTAAGACAGCAGCTCTGAAGTGCTCCAAACGTAATGGAATCATTAGCAGTCTAAGAGCTTTGCTCTTTGACAACTTTTGCAGTGCAGCTTTTGGAAAAGTGAAGGAACAATGTGCCCTGCCATTCTTTTATTGGAGTATGACAGAACCAGGCCCCATTCACTCTCACTATATGAAAAAATTGTCTAGGATATATAGAGGTTCTCAAACTATACACAAGATTGTTGCATGGAGTGGGCTTCAATACATGTAAAGATTTCCTATTTTTCCTATTTTCCTAACTATTTCACAATTCCTTTTTTTAATGGGATTTTGCAGTATTTATTGTAAATTATCTGTGTATATGATTTTTTTTAAATTAAGTGCCCTGGATCTTTAATCAAAATAAATTCCCCTCCTCTGATGACGTTTACTGGTGAGTGCAACCTGACTCACATAAGCAACAGCAAACCACAACCATCCGAACATCCAATCAATTCCCCATGGCTAAAATTAAGTCTTAAGCCCTACATTTATTCTTGTTTGAGAAGCCGTTTCACACAGATATAGGACACTATAAAGAAGAAAAGACAACTTCATGCTTCAACTTTAAATGTCAGCTTGTGAATGAGGTTTGTCAAATCCAGTCCCTGGAGGACCTAAGTGCCAAACATATCTATAAGCTTAATTTTCTGAAGGAAAGCTTTAAGAGTGGTCTGCTATTTACACAAAATGTACAATAATACAACCAGTAATGGAAAGAGTTCGAAAGAGTTAAGAGAAACAAGTTTAAAGATGGCCTCAATTTCCACAATATAATGTATTTCTCAACTGTTCTGCAAAATCTACGGAATCAAAATGTACATAAAATTAATTGTAATTTTCAGTGTAAAAGACTGTTAAAATGCAACAGTAAAAAAACAGTTATCTGGTTAACAGTAAGTTACTGTAATATTTATGGAGAAAACCTAATAGATCTAACCTTACATTTCATGTAATTTTGTAGCAAACTGTTAAATGTTCTTTTTTAAAAGTAAAAAGAACAATCTTATAATTTACAGTGAAAAATCCCTTTTTGGATCAAAGTAGATGATCAAAATATCTAATCCTGTTAATGTAGATCTACCTATCTGCAGAGTTCAGTTCCAACACACCTGGCTGTAATTATCAAGTACTATTAACTGAAGAAGAGCTTCCAATTACAGGCTTCACAGGTCAAGTGGTAACAAGGAAGTCTAAAATGATAAAGTAATGGAACTAGACAATAGCATTGTTTCCACTGTTGGGCCAAAAGAGAGCATTCTAGGGCTTGCCAGGGCCAGTTGCTTTTCCACGGTCACTTCCAGGGCTTGATCAGGCTTCAACGGGGCTTCCTCTGGGCCAATGGCAAGGGGCTTTTGGCCCATCGAATGGGAGTGAATAAACAGTGCTCTCTTCCACACATTCACATTACCCACAACTGAGTTGCCCTTGAGCAAGGTAGCTAGGCTAACCCCCGATCACTCCCCGGGCGCTGCTCCGGGTGTTATCATGGCGTTCAATTACTTTATTGCTGACTATATATATGAATGCTATAATATATATATTTATTCTTTAATTTTAAAGTTGAGACATTCATTCATTTCAATAAAAAATAGATGTTCTAAAACGTTTGATCTGTAGTGTACCAAGAACACCCAATAAATTACTAAACCTGGGTGACCCTGCAGCATGTGGCATCACCTCTCCAGCGAGAATCACTTTTCAGGGTCAAATACATCTATACTTCTCAACAAATGAGTAGCATGGGTTTATAAAACACTATGCTTTTTTGACTTATGACCTACTAGTAACAGAGTATGCAATTTCAGACACACACCATGGCACCATTGCATGGTGAGATTTTCAGTGGAAAAATGTATGCCTATACAGGCGCAAATGAAAATAATGTACACTACTTGGTACAAAATGCCTACTCTACACAGGTCCCATTATCCAGTTAAATGAGCAGGAAAACACACTCAAAAGGAGTATGGAATTTCTATTACAATTTGGAATAAATTCTGCAAATTTTCAAGAACCTAAGAATCAAAAAAGATTTTCAAAACTAACATCTTTTGTTCTCCATGGTCACTGTCAATTTGCCATTTAAAACATGTTCCTCCGATGACATGTGAGGGTGGGACAAACTGTCATTCACAAGACAAGATCGCATCAATACCAAATGAAAATGAGCCAATCAATTGCTTTCATTTTGTCTTTTTCAAGAAACCGTTTTAATCACAATATTTTGTTGATCATGGATCACCATCTCTAACTGAAAACATAGTACTAACCCTACCCCTAAACCTAACCTTAACTTATCCCTAAAATCAGAGGAAATGATAAGTGAATATCATTGATGTAGAAGTACCTAACCTTGGTTGTAAGCCTAAACTTGACAAACTGTAAATTTGTTTCTCAAATCTGTTTGGCCAAATCTAATGTTGATCCAGGAACGTGTTGAAATCACATTCACCCTGAAGATTCAGAGTTTGATGAGCATTTATATTGGATACGGTGAGATATGGTTGGTATGGGGCAACTGGAAACATTACCTCATGTCCTGTCATGAGGTAAGGGCCTTAAGTTACAAAAGAGATGACATTTTTTGATGACAAGACTTAATTATGCATAGCATCTTTACACTGATAAGCTATGGCTTTCTTAACACAACTGACAATACTACAGAAGAGTTCATCGTCAACCACAAATCCATTTATAGAAACATGATAGCGTGGTGTTAAATACACATAACTGAATATCTGGGTAGCCCAACCAAGAACTATTCTGTGCAATTCTATGAAAGAATTGGTTCTTTTGGCCAGGAAAATTAGCTTGGCACCTTCAAGGTTCTCAGGATTCAGAGGCTGTTCAGGGCAAGATAATGCCCTCACCAAGAATGGCTTTCAAAAATTACAACTCAAAACAAAACTAGATGGTATAAAACAGGAACAATAATCAAGGAACAAAGATAGATGGTATTATGAGTAAACACTAGAAGATCCTGTCTACATCCTGAGACACAGCACACCCTGAGAACCACCAAATTAATTTGTATTGGATAAGGCCAAGGGTGAAGGGTGTCCAATCCTGCTCCTGAAGGGCCATCTTCCTGTAGAGTTCCAACCTTCTCTGAAATTTCTAATAATCCTGCAGACCTCGAATAGCTTGTTTAGGCACATTTAATTTGAATTGAGAAAACACTTCAGAAATGTGGCTGTCCAGGAGCAGAACGGGTCATCCCTGGATAAGGCAATACCCCATTTCCTGAAAGTAGTAAGTGGAAAAGGTGATTCTGAGTGTCTGTTGTGTTGTTGGACATCATGCAGAACTTTGCATCATCTTGTACTACATTGTTATCATACATTGCATTCATCATTTAACACATAGAGCACTTCCAGTCCCAATGCCTGCTACATCCTATTTTCTCCTCTCCCGTTACTGTTCTTGTGTGGAAACAGAGGCAAATCTTTGCATCTCTGCAATGACCGGAGATACAATGCAATACAATAACTCTGGTTCTTTCTTCCAGATCTACCCTATTCTTTTATCATTCCTCTTCTTCATGGTCTACACCAGAAGTTCTCAACTCTTGCCCCCAAGATCCATTTTCCTACAGAGTTTAGCTCTAAACTTAAAGTCCTTGAATAGCTTGTTCAGATGTGGGAGACTAAGTTACGAGAAAGCTACAGGAAGATGAGTTTGATAAGGAGCTAAACTCTGCAGGAAAGTGGACCTTAAGTGGACCTCAATTGAGAACACCTGGTCTATCCATAAGATTCAGTCAGGCCTTTAAAAACCACCAGACATCACAACACTAACTTCTCAAAATCTGCAGTAGTTATTTTGAGCCATCATTGCAATGCTGATGACACGCAGCTCTTCCTTTCATTTCACCAGATAATCCTATAGTAGCTGCACAAACCTCAAGCTGTCTGGTAGACATCTCGAAATGGATGAAAGAACATCACCTGCAGCTCAACCTGGCAAAGACTGAGCTTCTTGTCTTCCCTGCCAATCTGATTCTACAGCACAATTTCACCATCCAGCTAAGTACAATTACCCCATCAAGGTGGGCCAGAAATCTTGGAATAATTATTGATGACCAATTGACCTTCAAAGGCCACTTTGCAAAGACAGATCGGTCATGCAGATTTTCACTACACAACATCAGGAAGATCAGGCCTTTCATAAAGCATGCAACACATCTTCTCGTCCAGGCCCTGGTCATTTCTAGGCTTGATTACTGGAATGCTCTTCTGGCTGGACTGCCATCATGTGCAAACAAACCTCTACAAATGATTCAGAATGCTGCAGCACATCTTGTCTTTAATGAGCCCAGAAGGGCCCACATCACACCTCTCCTCATCTCTCTGCACTGGCTACCACTTGCTGCTCGCATCAAGTTCAAGGCATTGACACTCACTTACAGATCTACCACAGGCACAGCACCCTCCTACATCCCTACCAGAAGCCTGTGTTCGCTAAATTAGCGACGGCTCAAGGTACCATCACAGAGATATTGCGTTCATTATCGCAGATGAATCGCCTTCAATAATGAACACGATATTGTGTAGCATATCAGTGAACTACGGCTCTGTCTATTAAATGCCGCTCCATTTGAAAGCAGGTGATGGCGATTTAGCGGTAATCAGGGAACCAGTCTTACTGACAAAATGCAACGTGACAATTGCCCTTCTTGCCCTAAACCCTTCTGATGACACAGCTTATATCTCAGAGTTATGGTTATGATGTCACAAACTTAACGAGTTCAACCCAAAATTGGTTAAGAGGCTGGATCTCGGCCAACCTTTAAGAAATCAAAATGACAAATGGTATACTTCATCGGATCCATGGTCTGAGGGACCATGCCAAATTTGGGAACAGCAACACCTAAAGGTCATGAGAACTGAAAAATGGCTATTTTTGCTTATAACTTTTATTTTTATATATATATATATATATATATATATATATATATATATATATATATATATATATATATATATATATATACACACTGCCTTTCCTGAGAAATCTCTCTCCAAAGTCTGGTGAACCAGCGTTAACTGAGTGGTGCGATCAGTAATGCCACAAGCCCCAAACCTTTCAGGTCACGGGTTCAGATTCTGTGGCACATGTCCACAATGTCCAGATTCTGAAAACATGTCTTTTCCAGTGGCGAGACGAGATGAGCGACAGGCACCTGACCTAGAGACTGTGGGTTCAGTCCACAGTGCAGGGCAACTTTATAAAATTGCATAATGTGTCATTTAGAGCCAGTAGCTGTGGTTCTGCCTTCAAAGTCTCTGTAAAATTAAATAAACTGTTCTATGAGTGGCATGATGTTTAAAGCAACAGGCTATAAATGAGGATTGTTTGATTCAAATTAAATGTGTAGCAAGTGCTTAACCATGTGAATTGTGCAATGTTCAAAAGAAATCCAATGTTCAAGCATGCCAAAAATGGCCATGAGGGGCTTGGCCCCATAATTGCTGCTAGCAGATATATTTCTGCTTTTTTTCCAATTAAAAAGATTTATAAATAAAGCAATAATGTTGACTCACATGAGACCAACCCTGCTCCTGGAGGGCTACCGTCCTGCAGACTTCATTTTCAACCCTGCTCCAATATACCTGTGACCAATAAAATTGGCTGCAGGGTGAGGTTTGTGCTTAACTGGTTTGGAAAAAAAAAAAAAAAAAAAAAAAAAAAAAAAAAAAACACACATCTTGAACACCTTGATTAGTTGTTGCAGATGGGAGCTGGAGCTAAGCTCAGAAAGATGGTAGCCCTCCAGGAGAAAGACTGGCTACCAAACCTGGAACCATATCCAAAACATGCATGGGTAGAGGGTCTCCGGGACAGATGAGAAGCACTGGCCTGGACCACAGCTTTTATTTTCCAGTCCTGGAGGGCCAGTCTTCTGGACACTTTAGTTCAAACCCTAACCAAACACCACAGAACAAGCTTATCAAAGTGTTCAGAATTACTTGCAAATTACAGACAGATGTGTTTAATTAGGGTTGGAACTAAAGTCTGCGGGACACCGGACCTCCAGGACTGGTGCTGAAGAGCCTTGAAGGTCACCCCCTCAATAGTGTGGCCATGTTGGCACATGATCAGCCATGTCATACATTTGCAATGTCATACAGTTAATAATATTAGTAATACTTAGTAAACATGAATATTACTTGCTTTCCGACCAGTGCTCAAGACTATACAAAGTATAAACACAAAACCAAGCATACCAATCAAACAATATAACAAGAACAATAAACATACAGACGCAATATAACAATGGAGCATGAGTTAAGCATGTATGCGATCCACTGGTCCAAACAAAATTAATATAAGCTGATGCTGTTCCTGTTAGATGAAACCAACCACAATGACCCACTGCTCCTAAACACAGATCAAGGTTAGACTGACTGAGTAGCTTCTGGCGGCGAGTGTGAACATGCATTGGTCACAGCTGCCACTGCAGGCAGACAACTCGCGGCTGTCCATTCAGCGCAATGAAGCAGCCAGTCTTATAGCATGAACCACCACCAAAAAAACAAAATAACAGATTTAATTCAAGAATGTCCATTATGAATTCTTTTAGTATGAAACTAATAAAAGGAATACAAATAAAACACAACACAGGTGTGAAGCAGCAGCTGTTAGTAATCTAAGTTTATACTGGCATCTATTGGAGTGGATGCATGAAGTCCAAGATCACTGACAGTATGATAAATCTCCACCTCTAACTGTAGTCTTTGCAACTAAGGGAAACTGAAATCACTAATGAAAGTACATGTGCCTTTAACAAGTTCTGTGGAAAACAAAAAATTCATTTGCAAGCTTGTGTGCACACCTTGGACAGAGCCTGCATCAATGTCCCATATGACAGTGTGCACTTGCAGTTATGTGGACTTGCGATGACTGCAGCAAGCGTGTGTGCTAGTAAAGCCCACAAGACCGTAGGGTGCCCCATTTGACATTTCTAGGTTTGAGAAGGATGCTCACAGGCATTGGGACTGCTTTGTGCCCCGGGGCACAGCTAGGTTAATTTGTTTAACTTGTCTTGTTAAAACTAGGGGTGTAACGGTACGCGTATTCGTGCCGAACGGTTTACGAGGCAAATTACAAATGGAAATGATCATCCCTATGCCCTATGTGATAGGGATGATCACATAGGGCATAGGGATGATCATTTCCATTTGTAATTTGCCTCGTAAACCGTTCGGCACGAATACGCGTACCGTTACACCCCTAGTTTTAACAAGACAAGTTAAACAAATTAACCTAGCTGTAAGATTATGCAATGGATATTATCAGTGAAATCTAGTCAGCAACTGTCCTTTTGAGAGTACATTAAAAAAGACTTTCAGTGATTTTCAGTGCAATGGCCCATGCTCTGAACCTAGGCAACAGAGGTGCCCATAACAAATATAAATGCAAAAAATATAAAGAAAAGCTCCAGTTATACCATATGGTCAAAGGTATATGGACAACCCCTTTTACTTAACGGGTTTAGATATTCCAGTAAATTCTTTTGAGAATAAATCTTAATACTGCTGCATACAATGACACTGTAGACATTATATCAGGGTTGCCCAACCCTGTTCCAGGAGATCTACCTACCTGCGGAGTTCAGATGCAACCCTGATCCAACACACCTATCTATAATTATCAACCAATTAAAGTAAAGTGTAAAAAGTTTGCCAAACTTTTTTCTATACCTGGCTGTGCGTGGCACCTACAGCTCTGCACAAACTCCTGAAGGATTCAAAGATTAATTTAAATATTTGAATTCAGCTATTTCACAATCATTTTCGGAAATATAATTATTTAGGCAATTTATAAATTACCATTTATGTATTATGAACAAACATGAATTAATTGAACAATTTGAACAACTGAATTGAACAAAGTTTATTTTAAGTTCATGATGCCGCATTATATAAAATGTTAGATAACATGTTAACTAATGTTAACATTTTGAACCTTAAGTGATACTGATGGGGACTGACGGAGGTGGGCACCCACCAGTTTGTCGCAAATGATGAGCTGTTTCACAAATACTTTTTTCATTTTGGTACCTATATTTACAATACTCACAGATGCAATATTTTAGCAGTGCAGCACATGCCGAATTCGGCAGAAAACATATCGAAAATGCAGTATAAACATATAAAAAAAAAAAAAAAATGTAATTCTGGAGCAAATAATTGTATTGTAATAATTCTTAAAGGGACAGTCCCCCATCCATATGTAAAAGCACAATACACGCCTGCTTCTGCAGTGATGCTCTCATGCAGCAGATGCAGTACATGTGAAACAAGTCAGTCAAAGTGTTGTTTTTAGACTTGTCAAAAGTACAGACTTCGGTATCAAGTAAAAAATGTAACGCTTTGAGCACTGTTGAGCGGATTCGTAAACACCTCTGATTGGCTACTGTGCTCATCGGATGTGTCTGTGATTGGCTTCAATGGTCAATGCTTCAAAAACATTGTAAAATGTCATAAATGACACAGATACACACGAGAGTGTTTGAAAGCAGGCGAATATCGCGGATCAGTCTGCTGATATACGCCTGCTTTCAAACGCTCCCGCTTTCAAATCCAAACACTTCCGTGTGCTTTCAAATGCTCCCGTGCGTTAAACATTTTAGCCAATCACAGACAAAACCGATGAGCACAAAGGCCAATCAAAGGTGTTTACGAATCCGTTCAACAGCGCTCAAAGCAACACATTTTTAAAATTTCAGTACCGATTGGTACCGAAGTCGGTACATTTGATAACTCTAGCTGTTTTCATGAAATATAATATGTAGCGACACCTACAAACCATTTGTAGGTTGATTTGCAAGGAGAGAACTTGGATAACCTGCTTGTCATTATGTTTACAATTCTATATAGTGTCACTATGTCACTAAGTGTACAGAAATGACACTTCACCTTTAAATCACCATGTAATCAAAATGGATTTTTTAATGCAAAATTGTAGTGTTTATTATAAATTATCAATGCTCTTTTTTTTAAACTCACATCCCTCAAAATCTTTAACCAAAATAATGCTGCATCAGGCAAAAGCAATAATTTTTCATTACTGATGCCACTGTTAAAATACACTTTTCAAACAAAATCTGTTTAAAGGTACAATATGTAATAATTTTGGCCGCTAAAGGTCGATAGAAGCCTATTCGAAACAAAGGCGTAGTTTGATGACGCCAAGTTTTAAAGCGGAATCTTGGGACATGTGGTCTCCATCTCAACGGAAGGTGCAAAAGAATAGGGATTGTAGACCGGAAGAACTCATGTTCATGAATTAGATTATTAACGTTACAGTAGTATGAAGCAGAGCAGGACTGAGTGTTGTGGGAGCTGAACGAGGCCGCTGGAGCGATTGCGCAACACACACCTCATGAGCAGCAGAACTTTTATATGACACAGTAGCCGGCGCTGCTTCAGCTTTTCCAGTCATGAGTATGAGGTAACGCAGTACTGTTTTATCATATTAGATACATTTGAGAGTGTTGAAAATGATGTTATAATGTTACTCTGTGCGTTCGCTCGGCGGCTGCTGCAAGACACTTGTTTGAGACACACTGCAGTAAGCTGATCGATTTTAGAATATCAAATTAAATATTAGATGTGTTGATAAATGGCATGCAATTAATTTTAAACATATTGTATGAAGGAGACAATTATGTATTACTGTTAATAAAAATAAAGCTGCATCAGACTATGCTATGTTAGCTATTTGACAAAATAGTGTTTTTCTCTGAGGCATGGTAAAGCATGATACTCCCAGAAAATTAGATTTAAACAATAAGACTAAACGTGTTGAGCTATATAACAATTAGTTTTCTGTCTATAAATATATCAAAACAGTTGTTCCCTTGTCTATTAAAATGTGTAATATATTAAAGCGTCTTTGGTGTTTCCATGGTTTCTGCAAAATAGAACCGGAAACCGAGGGTATGACGCAATTGACAGTCCTCACATGTCCCGGAGCCTTGGTTAAAATTACAATTCTTTCATGATTTACAAACAGTTGGAAACATTTGGGATATTGTAAGTACTCAAGCGAACAAAATATAACACTGGCCTAGTGGTTTTTGGATATTTTACTGCAAAAATATTACATATTGTACCTTTAACATCTATGCATTTGCTTTCCAAAGCTACTTTCATTGCATTGAAAGTATATACTTTCGGTTTCATGAATTCTCTGGGAATTGAGCCCATGACTTTTGCTCATTGCTAGCAAAATAGTGTACTATAATTGGGGGATTACAAAACTATAAATCAGCTTTTATTAGGCTACTGATGTGAATACTAGAAATTTACTAAGTGCACTTTTAAAATTGCAGTGATGGAAAGACCATTAAATGTTAGTTTTTTTTAAATAATAATAAAAAATGGTTTTACACAACATTTACACCAACAGCTCAGCACCTTAAGTGATTGGAATATATTAATTTTCTATGTAAGAGAAAACCTCAAGATTCACATTCTGCTTGATTGAAACAAAAACGCAAACTAACCGTCATCACAGATGATTCCTGATCACACATCAATCACTGACAATTTTTTTAACAAATCCTAATACTTGACTCAACTGTTCTCGATAGTCGCATTTGGTTATGAAACTGCACCTATATTTAGAAATGGATTAGTATTCTTACTACCACTGTAGGTTTATTATAAAGGAATATTATTATTAATGACCCGTACAGTAAATACTTAATGTGTAAACTAAATGTGAGAAATAATTGGTCTTCAACAGTGTAAATATCATTTTGCCATCAAGTTAATACATTAAGGTGATTAGTCAGCTAACAACTCAGCTAACAGTTGACATGACAGACAATGTTTATTATTAATAAACTATCACAATCAACGTTGTCTTGGCTCATACACAAATGCAAAAGTCACTCAAATGTTACGCTCAGGTTGGATGACAGGGTGATTGATGTGCATGCAGTGAGTATGCCACAAGTTACCTTACTAACTCTGTTATACCATACTAACATGTGTGCTATATGAATGTGCACGCAGTAAAGTAAAAAAAAAAAAACACTACTTTGACAGAGTATGCAAAGTGTTTGCACGTGGCTATTGTTTTGTAAAATAAAGACACACAAGGCACCTTCTTTGACAAGATGCAATAACTCCTCTCAATCCCACCGGGGGAAATTATACATCCTTATCTGTACATGAAAACAACTAAACACCCATAAATTCTATGAACTATAACATACTGTTAAGAATTAAAAACAGCCTACAAAATGAGTAAAGTCAACTTACCCCAAAATGCCAGTACACATTCCAAAAGCAAACTCACTCCTGTGATCACCGTTTTGTCCTTAAACATACACTCTCTAAAAAAGAAAGAAAAAAGAACGAACTCATTATCAAACATTTATGTCTATGGGGTAAAAACTTACACATAACACTCTTATTTACACATAAAACAAGTATACAAGCTGAGTCTGTTTACTATCACGAACATATTCATTTTTAATGTATTTTATCAATACATTATTAAAACATGAACAACAAAACGGCTATATTTAATAGGTTCACCATGGTAACCCTCAACACTAAACGATGTTAGTACAACTCCCTCCTGACTGTGTACCCGGTGGCTGTTTTAAAGTGATGCAGATTTTTAGATGTTGTGACAACTAGTCAATAAATGATCAGATGTCAAGTACAGTAACATTATGTAAATATACGGATGTTCATAATAAAAATACAACCATTAACGTTTTAAATTGTTATTTGGTTGTTTATATAATACTAACGGAGCAATCTGAGAGAGAAATGCACGAAGCTAAGCTGGCTGGCTAGGAACATGGAAGTCCAACGTCACAAAACAAAATGGGCTGCATGCTTGGAACCTGGAGTACGAGCACACAAACAAGTCCTAGCGATCCGAGAAACTACAAAAATCAACGTCTTCGTTTGCGATGTAAATATTATCTAGTGCATTATACACTCCTATTATTATATTGCCCCGTTTAATTACGTAGCAAAACAGTATAAGCTTCTCCCCATGAGCTTATTCCCCTTTAGAACGGCTCGTACTCACCGTCGTGCTCGGCTTCCTGCTGCTGTCGTTTTCCTTTGTAAGACTATATGCACCTTCCCGATGCGCAATGCGCACATAAGATATTCCCAAACTTTCAATTCAAGATAAAGATCATTAGAACACTATTCGTTGTTTAAAAAAAATCATTACGGGTTTGATGTTAGTATAATTCGAAGCACATTCACCAAACAATGTGGCTCACCCGACCCCGGGATATTTCGTGACACTCGACCACATGAACCTATGAGAAGACGGCTAAGGGAGAGGAAGACCCGCCTCCAGTTCTACGGGGCCTCCATTTCAATGTCCAATGTGTGGAAGCATTTTTTGCGCATGGTATCTAAGAAACGTACCTTAAAATGGCTGCCGATGTTGTGGGAGGTGCTTGTTAGATATATTCCGTCGACCATCTTACATCATGGCTTTGAGACTGTTGCAGGGTGCAGTACCTTACAGTTTCTTGTCAAAGAACTTGACATAGCCAGTTTACCCAGAGGTCCGACAATCCAAGACACTTATCTTCTTCAGTGTTGTAAGATATTTCATAATTACTATACTGTGGCAAAAATGTCAAAGAACCGAATTTGGAGCGCACCACACCTTTGCACCTGATAACCACCTGTAAAAGTTTAAAAAGCAATGTGGACTGTTGTGTGTTACATGAAACATTGTAGACTGGGAAAGGTATTTGTAATAAACAACTTACAAGGTTTTAATGTGGTTCCTCTGGCTTAAGATTCACAGTGATAAATCATATTAACATTCAGAGTTTCAAAAAAGCATCTATCTACTCCTTTCCTTTGAGCAAGTTGTAGGCACAACTAATGCAAACACTTGCTTTTTTTTCTTTCGTTTTTTTACCCCAAGGGATGTCTTAGCAAAGATGCATAAATGCATCACCCAGAGAAAGGCTCCACTATGTTCAAGGAGTGAAATAGCTCTTAATGTTTCAATTTCCCCCATACTCCTTCTTCATTCACCACTCTACCCATTATCCTTGGCTAAATTTAAATTATTTGGTCTTAATCCCTCTCTCTTATTCCCAGAGTTGTACCTCCATAAGGAGCATATATACAATACTAGAGAGCCGTCACTCATAGTGAAAGGGAACAGTTAAACAGAAAATTAGTCGAATCAAAACAGCACATAGTGGCCACATATTTTATAAACAGGGAACATAGTGTCGGAGAAATAGCCTTGTGGCCAGCGCTCCAACATATGGCACAGCTGTGCTTGATGGCAACCTGAGTTCGAGTACTGGCTTGAGGTCCTTTGCCTTTCCTGTTCCCCTCTCTCCTCTCCATTGCTTCCTGTCTCATCTACACTATCCTATCTAACAAAGGCATAAAAGGCCAAAAATATAACTTGAAATATAACTTTAAATAAAACAAAAAACAAGCAAACAAACAGGGAACATAGTATGCCTATTATGTAATTAGGTCTTATTGATATGAATTAAAAAAGTATAAGCCTGCATGAAGTTTGGGAGGTTGCTGACTTTGGCAAACAGTTAGGAATTACTAGTATACCTTAAAGATGAAGTATGTAAGATTTTGTTGTTGTTAAATACTCTTAACACAGTTTGTTAAACATTGAGTCCCCAGGCGCCATCTAAACATTGAGAGCGGTTTGCTCAGATATGTCAATCTCTTTCCATCTCAACCAATAGCGTGAGTTTGGGGCAAGGCTACTGTAGCAGCCTGTGCCAGTATGGGACTATGGCTGACACGTTACATAGGAAAAGACATTCTGTAGAAGTGCAAGCCAAATTTCACTGCATTTAGACCTTCAAAGATTAAACAGGTCATGAACACATCAATATAGAGGTCTTCAACCATGCTCCTTGGGACCCCCCGTCCAGCAAAGTTTATTTCCAAACTGCTTTATTTTCAAGCAATCTTGAAGAGCTTGAGGGTGTACTCACACTAGGCGCTCTGAACTGTGCACAAGCAAATTTGACCCCCAAAGCCCGGTTTGTTTGACAAGTGTGATCGCTCCGTTCCGTGCCGTGCCCAGGCGTGGTTCGTTTAGCCATTCCTGGCCCGCTTGGAAGATGTGGGCCAGAGCACTGTTCTGTTGGGCTTGAGTGCAGTACGCATGCAGTGTGAGCACTAAACGTGCTGGAGCACAAAACAGCTACTAGTTTGTGCGCACTACTGTCATCATTACGACGGCAAACATCTTTATTTCTACTTTGATAGTTAACTTTTCAATTCATGTACTTATTATAACTATTTGGGTTTATAATGGGTTTGGTTCTCAACTTATTGATAATTGTAGTTTGCGAGTAGCCTAAAGCTGCAAAATTCCTCCATTAAAGTCAGCTGCCTTCATAGTTCGTAATAATTCTCTGATACGTGCAAGTGAAAATCGCTGCACGGCAAAAGATAAATCTATTAGGCAATATAAGGGCAATGTGAGTACAGGCCAGCGGGGGAGGGGGGACAATCACGCTCGAGCTTGGTTCAAGGCAACCGTGCCCAGTGTGAGTACACCCTGATTAGCTGCTTCAGGCATGTTTGATTAGGGTTCGAACTAGACTCTGCAGGACAGTAGGTCTCCAGGAACAGGAATGAAGACCTCTGCCATACAGGATCATCAGAAAGACAAAGTACCAGTTTATAATGTTTACTGACATGTCCAGTGTAGACAGCTTCAAATAGTTGTGGTCGTCGTGATAAAATGTGCCCAGTGCACTTAAGTTGAATGGGTTTATTATAAACCCAAGATGCTTGTGTTCGTTCTTGACAGAATTAGCCTACTCAATTGCTTACTCATAACACATAGCAACACAGCTAAAAGTATTCCTAATATGTTGAACCTTTATTGAAAGTAGCCTACTTTTACCTGTTGAGACATGCCTTCACAAGCACCCACAAGAGCTGTATTTGTGATGTTTGAATTGGTGTAGGCACAACATGAAATGGCAGTTTGCAAAATATGTAATTCCGGTTGGTGCCATTAGATTCACAGAAACTACATACTTCACCTTTAACATAATATTGTGCCACTCACTCACAAAATGGTCCAAAAGTTAATCCACACAATAAGAAATATTTGAAATACACTACATATAACCAAATCACTCAATAAGAAATATTTAAAATAGACTACATATAACCGAATCTGGTGGAAACTTGACCTTGACCTCCTATATTTTTACTTAAGACAGGGATGGGCAACTCTAGTCCTGGAGGGCGACTGTCCTGCAGAGTTCAGCTCCATCCCTAATCAAACACAACTGCCTGTAATTTAAAAGCAATCCTTTAGACTTGTTTTTCAGGTATGTTTGACTGGGGATCAAGCTAATCTCTGCAGGACAGTGGCCCTCCAGGACTGGAATTGCCTGACATAAGACTATTAAGAAAAGGTGTTGTACAAGGAATTGACTCTAACTGGGAGGTAGGGGGCAATATGTCAATGGACACTGTAGCCTACAAGAAAGTTTTTTTTTTTTTTTTTTTTTAATATTCAGTGATATACTCTCATTCAGAAAGGGACACACTTGCAACATGTTTTAGAGATCAGTTTTGTTCACCCCTGTGTAGCCCTTGAAAGTCCATTAGATACACGTTATCCACAAATGTTTTGGAATACCAAACTCCCTTGTGATATTCTCATGTGGTAAGGGAACACTTGAGTCTGATCCCATTTTATACCTTGTCCGAAATAACAAAAATGTTCATAAATTATATGGAAACAATATCAACCATTAAAGATCATACAGTACAGATTATAATACAATAATGTACAAATGTTCAAATGCTGTTCCAACAAATATCAAATGGTGATCACTTTTTATCAGTGGGCAGAACAGTAGGTGTGTTGACTACATCAATGTTTAGAGAAGATGAGTAAGGAAAAACAGATTTCTACAGAACACAAACAAATGACCATTAAAACAAGATATTGTTTGAGAGCCTTTAAATGGCTTCATTATGTTGTTAAATGGATAAAACCGGCCTTTGCCTGATTCTATAATGGAGGAGTTCAAGTAACTCTTTACAGTATAGTTATGCCTTTTTTAGTCTGGGTATTTGGCATTTTGTAACAGTCTTTCTAAAATAACACTGAAGTTGTGGTGGACACAAAACACAGATCAGGGCTCTGACTTGGCCATTCACCTTCCTATCCTTAAGCCATTGCAATGTTCTTTTGGCAGTATGATTAGGATCATTGTCATGTTGCAAGGTGAAAGACCTGCCCACCTTCAGCTGTCAAGCAGAGTGACGTAGGTTTTTCTCAAGAATTTGGATGTACTTGGCAGAATCCATTTTCCCTGTAATCCTGACCAATTGCCCAGTCCCTGCTGAAGAGAAACACAACCACAAAAGAAAAACCTGAGTCCCTCTGCAAGACAGCTGAAGATGAGCAGGTAATTTACCTTCCAACAGGACAATGATCCTAAACATACCACCAAATGAACAATGCAATGGCTTAATGAGTCCATTAGACAGGTTGCTTCATACAAATATTTAGGTTTGCTTATTGATGATAAACTCTCATGGGAAGTACATGTGGATAATCTGTGTTGAAAGGTGCAACAAAAAATGTACTTTTTACGTAGGCTTAGACTTTTTGGTGTCACTCGGGGTGTAATGTTGTTGTATTATCATTCCTGTATCGAATCCATCTTATTGTATGGCATAGCCGCCTGGTTTGGTAATTTGACAGTTACCTTTAGATCACAATTGAATCGGCTGGTGCATATAGCAATGAAGGTGGTTGGTTTGGGGGTTTACCCCAATCTTCAATCCATATTCAACAAAATTGCTTTAAAACAGGCTAGGAAAATGACTCTGGATCCATCTCATGTACTTTCTCCTGAATTTGAATTACTTCCATCTGGTCGACGGTTCCGCACTGCAAGGTTTAGATACAACCGCTACAGAAATTCTTTCATTCCTCTGGCAACAAGGCTGTTGAATTCAAATCAAAGGACATGATTGTGTGATTGTTATTTATGTGAGTGTTATGTTGTGCAGATTTTACCTGTATTGCCCAAGACAATTTTCCCTTTATAGGGACAAATAAAGTATAAAGTAAAGTAAAGTAAAGTATAAAGTAAGGATAGGAAGGTGAATGTCCTTGAGTGGTCAAGTCTGAGCCCTGACTTGAAAAGCATGGACTTGAAAAGAGCAGTCTGCAGGAAAGAATGGGCAAATATTTCCCAATCTAGGTGTGCAAAGCTACTACAGACATATACAAAAAGATTAATGGCTGTAATTAAAGCAAAAAGTGGCTCTATGAAGTATTGAATCAGGGGACCGATGACATTGCCAACCCTGTTATTCTAGTTTTTCAGTTTTTTTCTTTTTACTTTGATGTTGTAAGGCAAAAGTTGTAAATAAAGCTTGAAAAGTTTTTTTTTATTTCAGAATGTACGACTAATAAAGTAACTATTTCAAAGGGTTATGATGATTTTCTATAGGCACTGTATGTACTAGATAGTATGTTTAAGCAGAATAATTGGATAAACATTTTAAAGCTCTTAGAGAATGTGACGTTTCTATCCATTTCTTAAAGACAGCAAGGGATTGCACGGTTAGGGGGAAGGTTGAGAGTCCATTCAACCACCAAAGGACAGGAACAGTGTGAAGGTTTTAAGAAATTACCTGTGACACTGTGAAGGCTCCTTCATGTGTTCTTTGACTGACTGCAGGGGAAGGGAGAACACAATCCTGGCCGGTATGCTAGTATCAGAGCCTTGAATTTGATGCAGATGCCTATAGGCACTGAGTCAGGAGGGGTGTGACATGTTGCAAAAGGTCAAGACGAGATGCTTTGAAGCATTTTGGATCATCTGCAAGGCTTGACAGTGGGAAGGCCAGATAATAAAGCATTCCAATTCTCCAGGTATGAGATGACAAGAGTCTGGACTACAGCTACACAGCAGACAGCACCCAGACAGGTGTGGGCTAGTTTTCTTCATGTTACAGAGCATAAACTAAACAGTTATTGGGATGGTTGTTGAATACTACCCAAAGATGGCTGCTTTATGGTTGTTGAGTTTAAATATATGGTGGTGTTGTGTTTATTTGATGGCCTGACTGAGATGTAAGGAGTTCTGCCTTTGCAAGACTGACCTGGACATGACAATCCTTCATTGTGTCCATGATGTAAAAAACAACTAATCTGAAAGACAGAATGAGAATGTAGGATTGTCAGGCTGGAATGACAAGTAGAGCTGTGTTAAATGTATATAAGAGGAGAGGGCCTCTAGTGTACCCCTATAGTCCTCAAGTGGTTAGCGGGTGTGATTCAGACACTCTTTCCCTCCCATGAAACCTTGAAGAATCTCCCTGTAAGATAGGACTCAAAGCAGTACAAAGCAGTACCAGTGATGCACAACTTTTAAAGGGTTGATATGAGATCTGATGACATAAAATGCAGCAGACAGGTTAAGCAGATTGAGAACAGATGATCTCAAAGTCATAGGGATTCGGGAAAGGAGAGCATGGTATCCTGCAGGTTGTTCTGAAAAAGGAACACAAAAAGTTGAAGATGGCCTTTTATACGTTTTTGGACAGGGAAGAAATCAGAAAAACAGGCTTGTGTAATATAATATTCATCAGTTTCAGCTTAGTAAAGCATGGTGCAAGCGAAACAATCATTGGTTTGATTTTTTTATTCACTTTTAGTGATTTAAATGTAGTGGATAAGTGCACCTGCCGTACAGACAAGAGATGGTTTGAGGAAAATAAGAAAATATATGTTCTAGGGCAGTGCTTCTCAAACCTGTCCTGGGGACCCCCATCAGTGCACATTTTGCATGTCTCTCTCATCTAACAGATTCAACCTGATCACCTGATTCAACTCAGCTCATTAGTAGAGACTGCAAGACTTGAATGGGGTGTGTCTGATGAGGGAGACATCCACAATGTGCAGTGGTGAGGGGTCCTCAGGACAGGTTTAAGAACCACTGTTCTAGGGGACATACGCCGCTTTTCCCATCATCGGGCCGAACAGTTTTAAAAAAATGTTAAGGAACGGTTCCATTTGTATTTCCACTTGAGCCTGGTATGGCATGATTACAAACCATTCTCAGCCTGGAACTCTCAGCACGGTGTGTAGTGAAGTCACCACTCAGGATTGGCCACTTGTCTGTTACCTGGCTACCAGTTTCTCTGCAGCTGGCCAAGCGCCCTATTTGAGCAACGTAAACACAAATTGATAATAAAATTAAAAGAAATATCTGATCATCCTCCATAACGGTCACTATTTACATCTCATATTGTCTGTAAACTCTTGCATTACACCTAGGCAACAACTGACGCATTTGTATTACATTCCAACAAGCTCTGTTGTCAGCCCCACAGTGGAAAATGAAACCATATCTGTACCGGTTGGGCCAAATCAGCACAGAAAGGAATGGATAAGCAAAGAGAATGGTTTGGCCCAATGGTGGAAAAGCGGTACCTATTTAGGTTTAACAGTTGGAGAGAAGCTTGGAAACATCAGACTTAGAGAGAGGAGAGAAAAAAAAAAAAAGAGTTGCATGTGAGTGGTGTCCATCTGTGTCTAGAGCAGAAAACTATGGCTCATTTCCCCTGAGTGGTACGGTATGGTATGGTACAGTACAGTATGGTATGCAATTATTTCAGTTTTCAATTGTCAGAAGTTGTGAATGGTACAAAAATACAAAACCATACAATTTTTTTGGGAACCTTCTGATGGAGTACCTAGCACAGTAGTCCGGTACCTAAAGGGTGGAGCTATAATCACTGCATAACGGTGATTGGTTGAAAGAGAATCATCAGTTGCGCACGCTACAAGGGGAATGACATCACAAGAGGTGCCATATTTAAATATATAGTTGAAACACAATACCGTTGCAACACAATGTTGGTGCAGCAATGTACCATGCAGAAGACGGATCAAATGCAGTAGACAGGATAGGCAGATTAAAGACAGATGATCTCAAAGTCATAGGGATTTGGGAAAGGAGAGCATGGTAGTTCAGTGAAATGTGACCGTTACAAAATGGTTGCATCCTGCCGGTTGTTCTGATAAAAGAATGCAAAAAGTTGAAGATGGCCCATGAGGTGCAGACCTTCCTGAGTATCATCGGTGAAGAAAGGGTGCAAAGGGAACTCAGTAGCATAGTGAGAAACGAGAAGGTTTTCCAGCATGTTTCTGAGAGGATGGCTGGCAAGGGTTTCCAGCGATCTGCTGCATGTCCTCCATTGCTGTTTACTGTGTTGCTTTCTTCTTCGTGTGAGAATGACGTTGATTGCTACTTTCCAGCATGCCTATCGAGTAAGGGTACTGTTGGCGGTAGAAACGCAAGCTGGATCAGGGTTTACTGTTCCCAATCTTACTGTACAGTACTGTACTGCTCAGTTGAAACGAGCCACTGGTTGCAATCTTGTGGACCTTGTCAGTGAAAATAGTGGCAAAGATGTAACCAATCAGAGGTAAAGTGAGAATGTAGATAAGGATAGAGGAGAATGCTGTGAAGACACATGCAGGTTTAATACATGCAGGTTGTTGATCTGGTAAAGGTTCTCCAAAAACAAGTCAGATATACAAAACTGTTATACAACACTGAAGGAACATAAAGCTTACTACCGGTTTACAAAAAGACGCTGTCTACTACTTGGTGAAAACCATGCAAGTGTTGGTTGTTCTGAAATAACAAATTGGAGTATTTTCAAAGATTCCTCCTCTAATTTTAAATGAACAGTGGTGGCCACTTCATACATCAGCAAATGGAAGAGCTGTCTCTACCATCTAGATACCCCAAAATGGAAAGATTGAATCTATTGCATATAAGCAGCTGCATTGTAGAAATCCTTGAAATAATTCTGTATGCTTGCCTTTAACATCTAGATGGTTGGTTAATCTACGTTAGGTACTCTTTTTTTTTTTCCTAGCAAGCTTTTCCAGAACTTTAGAACCAGGGCTTATGCAATTCTGTCAATTTGGATACTGGAATTCCTGAAAAGCAGACCTCAATATATCCTCTATAGCCTGCTGCTTCAGCCCTGGATTACTTATATGCCTCCTTGTTCACATATACAGCTACTCACAGCAGTAGTTAAGTTTGCCAATGACATGACTGGGCTAATTAACAAAAACAATGAGTCATGCAAGAAAGCAGGTGAAGGTCCTTAAAGATGTCCTTGAATAAGAAGACGACAGAACCTACTGCGATGACAGTAGCATAAACATACTATTCTAGTACGTACAGTGCCTAAAGAAAATCATAATAACCCTTTAAAATAGTAACTTTATTTGTCATACAGCCTGAAATCAAAAAACATTAAACTTTATTTACAAATTTTGCCTTACAACATCAAAGTAAAAAGATGCAGAGGGTGTGATTTCCTTAACATTACCAGCACTACAGTGGAAATGATCAGATGGTTCAGGATGCTCTACTTCAATCTCTACTGATCTGATCGGGCCCCACAACTGTGGCCATTCTAAAACACATTCAACACCAATGCCTGCACTTTCTAAACAGTCTTAAAGAAATGTGACATGATACAGGAGTTCATCATGACCTGCAGCACTATATAAAATATCCTCACTTGCAGTATGACCTTGTTACAATAGAAGAAACACAACTTGGTGTTGTCTGCTGAACTATGTCTATCTTATGGCAATGTCTAGTGTTTTGTCTATTCCAAGACAGATCTGAGAGTTAGAATATCATTATACTTGTTCAGCACAAGATATCGCCAATCTCTCTCAGACTAATCCATGTACAAGATAAGCTAGTCATATTGTCAGCAATGGACACTGTTGTTTTTTGACACAGTCTCTCAGGTCCAGTTTACATATGGAATTAAGGTTTTGGCCAACCTGATCACAATTGGACAGTGCTATATGTTTTGAGATTGTCCACTTGCAACTACATTCGGAGGTGGTCAAAAATGGATTTGACCAAACTGCTGACAAAAGTGAAAATTGCAAAAATGAAATAGTGTGCTCTGCGAAGAAGCCTTCCAAACATAAATAAAACATGATGCATCTGTCAAAGGCAGTTTAGTTAAAATTGTAGAACATAAGTCTTTTGGTCACTGTAATATTACTTTGGTCAAAAATAGCAGGTACAACCCTCTACAATGCGAGTAAATCACTCACAAATGCGACCAAAATTTCACATGGGTGACTAAAAAAAAAAGTCTTTTAATTAGCCAATGGCTTGTAAATTCAGTTGCTTGTGACCGAGTTAGAGGGTAAAAATAATAATAACTCACACATCTGAAGCATGCGCCCAGAAAGCCGCATCTTTTCACACAAAATTGTCATAATGCCCGTCTTGGTGAGTATCCTAGTAAACAGTCAGTCATGTCTTAAGTGATGGTAAACAGTCGAGATAGAAAATGCATGTGTAACAGTATCAGTATATTGGGTCCGTGCATTGTGTCTTAAAGGAACACTCCACTTTTTTTGAAAATAGGCTCATTTTCCAACTCTCCTAGAGTTAAACAGTTGAGTTTTGCCGTTGTCTAATCCATTCAGCCGATCTCCGGGTCTGGCGGTACCACTTTTAGCATAGCTTAGCATAGTTCATTGAATCTGATTAGACCGTTAGCATCACGCTCAAAAATGACCAAAGAGTTTCAATGTTTTTCCTATTGAAAACTTGACTCTTCTGTAGTTACATCGTGTACTAAGACCGACGGAAAATAAAAAGTTGCAATTTTCTAGGCCGATATGGCTAGGAACTATACTCTCATTCCGGCGTAATAATCAAGGAACTTCGCTGCCGTACCATGGGTGCAGCAGGCGCAATGATATTACGCAGCGCTTGTGACCCCGTTTGCACAGGAAGCATGTCTTGCAACCATGAAGACATTTGTGAGAGACGCTGAGTAATATCATTGCGCCTGCTTCACCCATGGTACGGCAGCAAAGTTCCTTGATTATTACGCCGGAATGAGAGTATAGTTCCTAGCCATATCAGCCTAGAAAATCGCAACTTTGCATTTTCTGTCCGTCTTAGTACACAATGTAACTACAGGAGAGTCAAGTTTTAAGTAGGAAAAATATCAAAACTCTTTGGTTATTTTTGAGCGAGATGCTAACGGTCTAATCAGATTCAATGAACTATGCTAAGCTATGCTAAAAGTGGTACCGCCAGACCCGGAGATCGGCTGAATGGATTTGAAAATGGTAAAACTCAACTGTTTAACTCTAGGGGAGTTGGAAAATGAGCCTATTTAAAAAAAAAAGTGGAGTGTTCCTTTAAGGTGACAGCAGCCTAATATTCCAGCTGCTGTCTGTTTTTAATGTTAATCAAACAACAAAAGACTCACTGCCAAAAAATGACTCATTGTTCTTTACTTAGTAACTCTTTTATCTTTAATAAGGATTCATCCATATTTAATTAAAACAGGGAAGACTATGCAGTGCTATTTTACATTTGATTACCAATTTCTATACCTAATCTACCTAATCTGTATCTAATACTGTTAGATTTACATGAAAAACACTGTTTGTTTAATTTGTATCTTTGTTCTATTGTTTATTTGTGCTGTTGCTTGTAGTTTGATTATTTGTTCTTATTTTTTTCTACAGACTGTTGTCTTTAACAGTGTTTGAAATTTATATTTTATATTATATTTATGTAGAGGTTGCATTGATCCTGCATTCCATCATGTAAAAAGTCTGGCGAGTAAAATAAAAAATAAAAAAGACTAGCCAATGGCGATTCGAGCTTCAGTGTGTCTGTAGAGGGTTGAGGTACCAAACTAATGTGAAGCTAGAACATCGCTATGGTTACCAAAGAGTCAAGTTAAACTGTAACTTATTTCTAATTGAGCATTACAATACTGGCATCAAGTATAAACACGCTATGCCAGAGTTTTTATTTCTGTGGTAGTTTCAACATATCAACTGCCATATTTTCATAGTTTGAACATGATGGAAACATATTGATTGAGCCCTCTGTTCTGTTCTTATGAGAATACCCCCTAACAAACGCATCAGATTAGAGCATGGCAGATATCACCCTAAATTGAACCCACACCACTGGCTGAACTAACTATTTGACAACAAAGCAAGATTGAAGGACCACATGTAACAGCAGTTGTTATGTAAAACAGAATATGTAGCATGATGTTGATTACCACAGAAAAAAAAACTTTGGCTTCTTTAGTTTGTAAAAACAAAATCCATACATAATTTCACTATTAAAAATATTAGTTTATATTTTTTTTGTGTAAAAGGTATAAATCACATTATATAATTTTATATAAGCATTTTTTCTTTTTTGATGTTGTGCCAGTCATTCCAGACTTGACATCTAACATTGTGAATGTAGCATCACCCAGTAGCAAAGGTTCTGAGTTGTAAAGGTTTAAGAAAAACGGGAAAACATGTTTGTAACAGTAATAACAGG
The DNA here is from genome assembly GCF_024489055.1 of Chanodichthys erythropterus. Lineage (NCBI taxonomy): Eukaryota > Metazoa > Chordata > Actinopteri > Cypriniformes > Xenocyprididae > Chanodichthys > Chanodichthys erythropterus. Next base: position 29,911,550 of record NC_090222.1, read on the forward strand.
GATTACAAGACAAAGTGTGTTTCACTGGTCTGCAAGACTAAATTCATTTTTATTCAGCTTTTAATAAAATTAAACAAATTTTTAAAAACACTACTAATTTCTCAAAACACAAATGAATATTTAGTGTATCTTTAACTCTTTATGATAATTAAAAGAAATCTTAAAATTACTGTAACAATGTATGGTCTTTAAGGGCAAGGGGAATGTGTATATTCAGCATAATCAAAGAAAGGGAATACCATTATTTGTATGAATAAAAACAAAAGCGTTGATATGAAAAATAAATTAAACAATTACAAGGCCTTAGAGGGGGGAAACAGTATTATCTTTATTTAAACAAGTGAAACTAGACTTGCACAAAATTTGTTACTGATGTTAGACTGAGAATAGTAAAAATGTTTTGCATCACCATACTAAATAAAAAAAAAAAAATACAATTTGTACAAAAAAAATCTATTCAGGGTTTCATCAGTGTAGAGACTTTGACTTATGTATGGGGGGAGGCGTTTAAATCTAGACTATTAGTTATAAAAAGTATAGCTAAAATACATATTTCCCTAACCATACCAGAAGTGTGCTCTTGAATCAGCTTTTAGCAAAGACTGTTTGTATTACATGAGTAATTCCAGAATTAAAAACTTCTGCTTTGTTCTAAATGTTCAAAGACAGTATTTTTAAAATTCAGACATTCTGGTCATTATATAGGTTCTTATACAGGTCCCTTTGGTTTGTGCATGCACATAGTGTCAATGCCTATTTTGAATAAGAATTCAAAGAGCACATTCAAAAATTGGAAAAAGCAAAAGAGAATCTGATGGGAAATTTTTTATAAACAACAAATGCAACACACAAGAAAACAGTATTCATTCAATATAACCAAGAAGTCTATAGAACGCTTCTAATGCTATAAAAAGCACAACACATGAAGACAAAAAAAAAGTGAGTTCATTACTATTTAACTACAAGCATTCTGACATACATTATATCCTCATTATTGACACTTTTTTAATTAACATGTTTGGCATTTCTCCAGGTATTCCAGTAAGCACTGGAATCTTAATACCATACTCTTCAATGAATTTCTACAGAATTCTGTTTTTCCAACTTTGTTGCAAATACGTCGGGAGGGCCCTTTTCTTTTCCAAAAGTGCTGGATTGCATGAAGACCTAAATGCCTTTGGAGTAAATCAGAAGAGCAGGACGTCTTCCAGCATCAGTCCCTGACCTCTAATGCTCAAACATTTAATTTCAAAAGCATGACAAAAAGCATTAATATCTGCTTTTGGTGCTATAACAGCCTCTACACTCTTCTGGGAAGGGGCTTTGTTGCAGGGACTTGCTCCAGTAACAAGAGCAGGCAATGACATTGAGCAAATCCCAGACCTAACCCCTAATGAACACTTTTGGAATGGGTTGAAAACCCTTTTGTTTATTCACAATTTTTCAGCACCTGAATCAGCTTTGTGCACAGAGTCATTCCCCTTCTGGAATAGAAAAGAGTCCTCGCTCTTGAATCAAAATTGAAAGCACACAATACTCTAGAATATCTCTTTACAGTTAAGAATTAATATTTGTTTTACTAAAATTACTGGAATAGCCAAACCTGTTAATTAGACGAGGGTGTCCATATACTTTTGACCACTTGGTGCATCTCTAGGTCTGAGAACATTCAGTAGATTCATTCAATATTTCCGATGCCATATCATTATCAGCATTTTTATCAGGCTTTTCAGCATCAGCATCTTCTTGTTGACTTTCGGGATTAACTACACTGGTCTTGAGAGCTTTTGTGCCATCATTCTCAGAGTCTCCTTTATGATGATACTCAAGATGGCTATCTAAAGCAGAGAGGAATGTGAAGCGGCTTGGACAGAGAGGGCAACTGAGCAATACCTTGCAGGGACTTCGCTTGTGGAAATACACATGTCGCTTAAAAACACTAAGTAGCCCAAAGACTCTACAACATTCTTTGCATTTGTACTTCATCCTTGGTGCGTAAGTTCTCGTATATCGAGAACCAATTAATCGGTCATCTCCCTTGGATTCAAGTTGATTTTCTTCTTCAAGATCCTCTTGTTCGCTATCACTTTTTGTTTGTGTTGATGGTTTCACAGGTTCCTGTTCACTGCTTTTACTCTCATGTTCTGTCTTTGAGTCAACAGTAGCCTTTGGTTGAAGCGCTGAACTGTGGTACATTGCCACATGCCTTGTGACATCACATCTTTGTGGAAAGTGTCTTCCACAATGAACACATGCATGCAGAGTACCCTTATGGTACCGCATATGACGAGAGAGACTGCTTGAGTGCACAAACACACGATGGCAGAGTTTGCAGGAGAATAATTTACCACTAAAGTTGGCTCTGTTCATTCCTCTAGGCCTTCCTCTCATGCTTGGTCTTAGCAGATGCTTTTGCTGTTTTCCAATCATTTGTCGCATTACACCCTGGTACTGCCGTTTCATTTTATCTGGTGAACCTGAAGAGTCATTTACCTCGACTTCATCTGGATGCTGTGTTTTATGATGATCTCTTAAATCTGAAATTTGGTTGAAATGTTCACCACACAGACCACAACGACATGGCTCATTAAATGAATCACTGTCACTTTTCTTACTTTCTTCTTCCCCAAGTGTTTCCTGTTTGTTATTTGCCTCTGTGGTTGGCTTGTTTAAACGAGAATGACTGTTTAGGTGGCTTTGCAAGTCAGACAACCAAAAGAAGCGTAAGCCACATATTTTGCATGGATAAGACTTGTCCATGCTGTTTTCTTGATCTTCCTCGGATCTACTCAAAGTCTTGGAACCAACAGATCCATGCCACAGTTTTTGGTGTGACAGTAAGGTCTCTTGTCTCAAGAATCGCTTTCCACAGTGTCCACAGCTATAAAAGCGTTCATGAGCATGGTTTTGAAGATGGCTTTGCAAACTCTCCCGGTCATCAAACACCTTGCAGCACAGGGTGCATTTGAACCCCTGCTCAAGGGCACGGTACTGCTGATGTTGTTGTAAGCTTTTTGGGGTTCTGAACATTTGTCCACATCGTTCACATTTAAACGGAGCATAATCCTTCTCTGGCATCTTGGATGAAATCAAGGCTTCTTGATTAGGGGGTTGGCACCATACTGACTTTGTTGAAGGTTTTCCAAACAAGAAAGTAAAGTTTGATAACGCAGATCTATCAACCACAGTGAGCGTTCCGTTTTCATGGAGAGCAACCTCAATGGACGTGTTGATACAACTACCATTACTAATGCTTAAACCATCAGAGGAAAATAAGCCAGTAAGTCCATGAATGGCCATGTGTTCAACTAGTTTTGGGTACTGACTAAACCCTTCGCCACACTCTGTGCAGATGAAGGCTTCTCCTGCACCTAACTCTTGAGTACAGTCCATTGAGTACGCCATCCTGACAAAGCCAGATGTAGATTCTTTTCACTAATATATTTCAATGGTTTAGGAAACTGGGAACATGATTACATGAGACACTTAAATATATAAATGCATATATAGGGTAACTTGGACTATTGGAAATATTTCCCAAGAAATAAATTGTTAAAAATTAAATCTCACCTCAGTTGAAAACAAAGCTAATATCCAATATGCATTTAATAATAATGATAAAAAATAAAATAAAAATCACAGCATCTCTAAAATGGCAACTCCACCAACTTCAATAAAAGAGAAAATTGCATAATTAAAATTTTTTCCTTAAAAGTCAAAGATCAATCATCGTCAATTTCCCAATTCTGTAGGAAAATGTGGTCTTTGAGCATAATGCAATGATGTAAACCTCATTAGATATGGCCTGCCTTGTTTCAGGTGCTGGCCCGTAATTCAGATATTGCCATCTGGAAAAAAAAAAGAAAGGAGAGGAAAAGTGAGTCAAATAAATATAGTTGGAAGTGATGTTTCTTTGAGAAATTAAAATATTTAGAGAAAAATAAATTCATAATACAAACTTTTAAATAATCCATTTAGGCTTAAAATGGTTTTGGGAAATGCACCCTTGAGCAGTTACTCAATCAACAACTACATGACCGCCTACATGACCTAAATGAGCCATATGTACTACCTATTGTGGTATTTGTGTTGACGATGAATTTATATTTCCCACATTGTTGTAAATATTCATTTTACTTATTAAAAGAACCTATTTCTCAGATACTGTAAATTATGCAGAGAAACGTCTTTGGCACACTACAAAAACACTAACAATCAAAAAAACCAAAGCTGCTTAAACATTTCATGTATTCCCATGAAAAAGTAAACAAAGTTTCTTTCAAAATAGTGAAAGCAACAATTTCTATCAGAAGAACAGGGTGCATGAGAAGCAAGTTCAACACTCATTTTAGCAATATAAATATGAAAGAGACATTATGTTTTAACTAAAGTCATTTGTTTATATGACTGAATTTGATCTTTAAAGTGATAGTTCACCCAAAAATGAAAATTTGATGTTTATCTGCTTACCCCCAGTACATCCAAGATGTAGGTGAATTTGTTTCTTCAGTCGAACACAAATTATGATTTGTAACTGCAACCGCTGCCGTATGTCAGTCACATAATAGCAGTTGATGGGAACTTCAACTATAACAGTAAATAAAACTTGCTTTGACAAGTCCAAATTAAACCCTGCGGCTTGTGACAACACATTAATGTCCTAAGACACGAAACGATCGGTTTGTTTGAGAAACCGAACAGTATTTATATCATTTTTTACCTCTAATGCACCACTATGTCCAACTCCGTTCAGCTTCCTGCTAGTGAGGTCAAAAAACGTGTTCTGGTGACGGAAGTGATGTCTCGCCCATATACTTCAATGAGCGCGAGACATCACTTCCGTTGTCAGAGCGCGATCAGACCTCACTCACCGGAAGCTGAACGGAGTTGGACATAGTGGTGTATTAGAGGTAAAAAATTATATAAATATTGTTCAGTTTCTCGCACAAACCGATCGTTTCGTGTATTAGGACATCAATGTGCCGTCACGAGCCGCAGGGTTTAATTTGGATTTGTCTATGGAAGTTTTTTCGACTCTTATTGTTCAAGTTCCCAATCACTGCTATTATTTGACTGACAGACGGCAGCGGTTGCAGTTAAAAATCATAATTTGCGTTCGACTGAAGAAAAAAAGTCACCTACATCATGGATGCCCTGGGGGAAAGCAGATAAACATCAAATTTTCATTTTTGGGTGAACTATCCCTTTAAATGTAAGCAGCAAAAACACTGGTAAACAAAGAGAGTTCAGTCCAAAGGATATTCATTTTTCTTTTGGTATGAATGGATAATTTGTCTGCAATTCAGTCAGTTTTTCGCATCACAATTGCTGTGAAAGGGCCTTAAAAGCCCTGTTCACACCTGGAATTAAGAAGCATTTTCATCAATCCAGATAAATACAGATGTAAATAGGGTCTAAAAGCATTTTGAGCTTGTCCACTTTCGACCACTTCCAGACACAGCCAAAAACACATTTGACTGGATTGATTTATGTAGACACTCATGTGGTTGAATGTGTTCAAACAACCACAAAAGACTGCTTTTCCTCCAACTGACCTAATGCATAAACATTATGGGAAGCGCGCTAGCCAGACAGGATTTCAACTTTGTTGGCTAAAGACTTAAGTTTAGTTTGAACTTTGGTTTGAATGTTTTCAATTCAGTCCCATGGGATCTGAGCTTCACACTCGCACGGAGATAAGTGTTGCGAGCAGCCAATAGTTCAGAGATGCTCAACTTTATGCAAATATCAAGCGAAAAACACCAGGCGACAGCCAATCGCATTTCTGCTGCTTAAATCATATTTACACATCAGACGCATTAAAGTCTTTCTGTCATTGTCCTAGTTTTTGTTATTTTAGAGACTTTTCAGTCAGGGCTGCTTTTTATTGTTTTGATGTATACTCATATTTATATTGTTTTGTCTGTACATGAGACATGTTACAGCTTTTTTGATAAAGCTCCAACTGGTTTTCTTTTGAAATATGTTTAAAAATCTAATTCATAAACACCAAAATTCATGAATGTAAAGTGTGTAAGGAAATAGTCTCAAAATTGTGATTAAAATCGAAATCGCAATATTGATCAAAAATTGTTATAGTATCGTGCCCCAAAAAAGAAACACGTCACACTAACCTGTTACATAATCGCCACAGACCAATGGTAGTTTAATGTGTTTACCAGCCGGAATTAACTTTTCTAGAAAGTTCAGTTTGGCAAACCACCTTTGTTTTGGCCTGATTTTTTTCGAAATGACATAACACCAGTTCATTTCTCAATTTCACTTGAAGTATATCGGGGGGCCTTAAGAGTTTTGTGAATAGGTTAGGCTAAAACTCCTATCTAGGAACTCTTAAGAGGACTCCTAGTGGTAGGATAAAATTCTCTGCGATTATGGCCATAGCCATGTAAACATATTTGCCATACTTACAGTTATGTGAAGCATGCATAATGTGAATGTGGAAAATAAATAATAAATAAAGTAACAAAAGTGTGGAAAACCCTGCTTACTGATGGGAGTGTATTTAACATGAATGCCAGTTTTGAATCTTAAAACAGCTTATTCAAATAAGTAATGTAATGTATACAAATTTTTGCTGGCTAATAATTAAAACACTACAGGAACAAGTAAAAAAAATATGTACACCATTAAACACACTGTATTGTGTCTTACGAGAGTTGGAAATATAATTATGAGTTCCGAGCATATGTAATATATACAATGTAATATTTACATTGTATATTATTTACGGTCATATTTAAGTGGGAAACTGAATTCTTGATGATACACAAGTTTGAACCATTGCAGAAACACTATTCTATAATATAGATAATACATTATATTATATAATCTCAATACATATTGAGTCAGTCTGAAGTGAATGTTATACTATGCATAAATAAGAGATAAAAATTAATAACTTCCATCATTTTAAATTTAGATGTAGTTACTTGGGTTTATTGTTTACAAAATAATTATTTTGTTTTGTTTAGACAACTTCCTTGTTAGATTTCTGACTTGAATATTTAATGAATGACTTTCCCAGCCAGGTGCACTGTAATGCAGAATTTCTTCAAATGAAAATAGTGCAGAAGTACACAAAACAGGAACTCGGGAGTTCAGCTTTTACTTACTGCAATCCTGATGTTTTAAAAGCGATCACTCCCTCTTTGTCACAGCCAGGGTGAACACCAAAAATTGCACAGTACTTCTAAAGAAAAAAAGACAAAAATATAAAGCTGGAATTTAACAATTTTGTACAGGTCTATGGTAGAACACAGAACAAGGATCTGGCAAATTACCTGACTCCAAGAAAACTTTGAATTTCATGCACAGACAAAGAAGAGCTAAAAACAATGATAGTTACACAACTTTAACCTTACATTTATATATTATAATTATTATTATTATTATTATATATTATTCAAAGCAACTTACAAAATGTGTAACTTAATACGCTTCCTAACATAAGACCTAGTATGTACACTAAACAATGTCGAACTTTGTTTACCATAGTAAATTTTAATTAAAACAAAGATTAGTAATGAGTGAGAAAATATTTGCAAGAAGGTTTCTGCAAATACTCGTGGCAAGTGGCTTACATATAACTCTACTGACCTCGGCTGCCCTACCAGAGTAACACATTCTATCTAGACAAAAACACATAGGAAAAATAATCAAACAAAATAAAACAAAACAAAAAAAACATTTCAAAGTATATTAAAAAATATCTGTTTTCTCCTAATTTGAGCATAGTTGAGGTAAATCCTTCCGTCACAGCAAGAGAGATTATTTCGGTCATAACTCAATTTCCACCGAGCCTGTAGTTATTTAGTTTCGACTTTATATTTTGCATAACTAAGTAGTCTAATTGCATTATTTGAGCAGCAACAAATTATTTTCTTAAGTATTTTATGTTCATTTCATTTAAAGGGTTAAGGCATTGTGGGCTCTTAATGAATCAAACGACCAGCCTCGATCTCAAAGGATGATATGTAATAATATTTTTATTTTTTCAACAAAAAAACAAAAACAAAGTGAATTGGCGGTAAACTAACACATCTATAACAACGGGGAGATTATGGGAACATTTACGACTCAAACCAAATAAAAACAGCAACGTATTACAGGCGCAACACCGTCACACTAGTAACGCCACATTACAAGCCTGAACAACACGCTACGTTAGCAAAGTTGATTTACTTGTACATTATATACTAGTTACGCTACCAAAGTAAAACCAAAACTGCTAGTAGGGCTTAATAATGAAAAAACAATGATATGCTTTCATAATACAATATCTAAGAATAAAAACAAACACGTGTATCCGCGTATTACCTCGTCGAGTAATAGGTGTCACTCTGAAGACGATCAAACGCGAGTAGCAACTTTCCGTTTCCTTTTTGATTTTTGCGTAGCTGTAGTGAGATCCTTTGAGAATTCAATGTTTACCGTACATTTGTTTTGTTTTTTGAGCAATCTACAAGAATATTTGTTTGTATATCCCAAAGAGGTCTAAATCCTTGAGAAAGGCAACAGAAGCGGGTGGCAAAGAAAAAACGAAAGCTTCCTTTTCCCATTCTTCTTCGCGTGAGGTTGGTTTTGCAGCATCACCGCCTCCTACAGGACTGGAGCGTAGAGCGCCAGCGATTGGGAGAGAGGAAATATACATCATTACTGTTGTTAATTCGTTGCATATTAGGTGCATGCATGTAGGCTAATACTAAAATCATGTTATCTAAATCTTTTTTAGATAACTTGGCTCTGCATCATGTGCTGTAGTCTATGGGGCGGTTTCCCGGACAGGGTTTAAATTAAGCCAGGATAGGCCTTAATCCAGAATAGTTGATCGTGGTTTAAAAAATGGCTTTCTGAAACACATATTAAATACAGATTACTAAAACCTGGACTATGGAGTCCTGATTTAAGGTAAACCAGATTCATTTAAAACCAACTGTGCTAAACTGAATTAGCAATGAGAGAGGTTGCCTGCAAAACATGGAAGGAACCAAGAAAAACTTAAAAAATTGCATGGAACTGAGAAGCAAATCCAAGGAAAACAATGGCAACAAAAAAGTCTCCAATATAAAAACTTAACTAAACAAGAGACATTTATTTTAAAGCAAGCAAAATACATCAGCTGTGAAAAAAGAGAAATGCCTGGAATTGTAATGAATTCTTTTCAAGTAGATTAATTATATATATATATATATATATATATATATATATATATATATATATATATATATATATATATATATATATATAATATTCATATGATTATTAATGCTTTTGTCTTGTCCTTTATATAACAACAAACTAAATATAACTATTTACACATAAGATAATTGGTGTTGGCAGTCTAAAAATAACACTGGTATGATCCAAAGCACTATCATAGTGGTTACTTCATTATATAAAAAATGCAAATCTTGTTAGCAGGTCCTCAACCCAAGCACAAGCTCTACACTTCACCACAACGGTAATCTCCAAAAAACACTAACATATCAAAAACGTTTACATAATAGAATATTAAACAGTAAGACGTCTCTCCATATTCTCATCTTTCAAAAAAATGCATAAAATAACACTTTTTCAACATTTACTCTCCCACTTCAGCCCGGTGCAAAGCATGATGGGAAGTGAAAGTCCTGTTTGATTGGGTTACTTGACTGAAACGTTATTTCAAAATGAAAACATCAAGTGAGTTCTAGAAACCATTTCAAGCCAATTTAACATGAAGCAATCACATTTGAACCAGAAACAATGGTGATAAATCAAAATTATATATATATATATATATATATATATATATATATATATATATATATATATATATATATATATATATATATATATATATATATATATATATGAGAAATACATGTGTCTTGTTTGAAACACAACGTTAATCTGAAGTTAAACCTGCCTCCTGGTAGGTTTAATTTAAACCTCAATTTAGTCCTGGAGTAGCTCTAGTCTTCTTCCAGGAAATCATCTTATTAAACTCTGGACTAGTCTAGGACTATTTTAAACCATGACAGAGAAAGCAGATTTCTGTTAATCTGGTTTAAAGGGCCATTTTATTCTAGGACTAGGCTAAATCTCTGTCTGGGAAACCACCCCTATATGTTTGCCTGTCCTGGAACACTTTAAGATGATTTTGTAATGTGAGGCTAACTTAGCTAACTTAACAAATCTTTATCTTGCATGTGCTGTGCAGTGTAGGAGGGCAGTTGTCATGAAACTGAAATGTCCTGCAATGTGACATGCTATACTTCATTTGAAATGATTTAAAACAGCTGCAGAATTTTTTTATATATATATATTTATGCAGCTTTATGACTTTGTAATATTGAGAATACATTATATATATATGTGCTTAGCTCATTTTCAATACAACAGAATCATTTGAAATGAACTAGGGAAGTCAGAAAGATCGTGTTACCCATTTCCAAATGCTTCCAAGCAGATTACTGTCATCTACTGGACATGTAGTTACAGTACACAGCTTTTAGCGATGAGCTAATTCTAACTCAATCAAAGCATAATTCAAGATTATCATGAGGGTCCATTAAACTAGGCCCATTGCAGTAATGATGGTGTAATTCAAGTCATTACGGAGTCAGGCACTCCTTCCAGGGCCACCAATGTTAAAAGCAAAATGTCCATGCCAGATCACTGTGCTTGTAGTTCAGGGTTCAGCAAAATGAAGGCTCTCCTGAAGGTTCAAATTTGAATCAAGTGATAAAAAGATTTTTGGGCATACTAAAAGAAAGTCATAGTTACAGGGGGAGAGAACAAATGCTACACTATACCACAAAAGCAAGTAAATATCCTATGAAATAATATATATCATGAAATTAAATATTATATATGAAGTATTTTGTACTATTTAATGTGAATGTTCTCATTGCACTCTGTATTAGTCCATCATCTTTCTTCTTACTCTGTGTTTACACACTGCAAACAGTCTAGACATGGTGCAAGTCTCATTTCTCTCATTGTTCCTGAATAGCAAAATAGTCAGAGGTTCTATTTATTTATTTTTTTTAATTAGCACCACTTAGTTTCAAAAACTAAAACTGAACAGACCATAATCTTTCGTGAATCTTTTATGAGAGAGCTAAAATTTAAGCCATCTTAAAATGTTACAGTTTAAATATGATAACACTTACATTGTTTTTTGGAAATTGAAACAGCAGTATCTGCCATTCTCAAAAAATATTGTTGCATTTAAACTAAATTACTGTAAAGTGCTATTACAAGGCTTTTTGTGCATGGTTTTACAATTTGAGTGCAATATAGTCTAAAAAGAGATCAGAATTATTATTTTTAATTTCAAAAATTACCTCTATAATCAAGTTGAACAGAAACAGCATGCATGCGATTATAGCTCCAACTAAAATATATGATTCTTAATATTCAAAATCTCAATATTTTATTGCATTAACGTTCAGTTTTTTTATTATATTTTGATGGTCATCCAGACTTTGGTAGACAACAAGACCTGTGTAAGCTTAATAAAGTTTATTCAGTTTGGTTAGTCTTTGAAATACATCAATAAACGTATATACTATTTTTAATATGAAATGAGAGATGCATTATAAAAAATTTGTGCAGACAGTAGTTATACAGTAAAGACATGGCAACAAAACAAGCTTGCATCACATGCACAATACATGAAAAACTTCATTTTAAATTGCTCATATATGGCATACAATACTAAGTTCAATATATATTTGTCAAATACTTTATGGGTATATCATTAAATCTCTCTGTCTCTCTATCTCACACACACACAAACACACACACACACAAAGGTTTGTTTTGCCATCTTAGTGAGGACACTGCACAGACTTCCATTGATTTTATATCAGGTCAATGATATTTTCTATCACCTAACCCAATCCCTACTCCTAAACCTACCCATCACAGAAACATGTGCAAAACACTAGATTTAAATAAAAACATCTTTCGATGTTAATTAGCACACACACACACACACACACACACACACGTTTACTAAGTAGGGACATTTCATTGACTTCTGTTGTTTTTGTATAATGCCATTTATAAATACTATAAGCTAATCCTAACAGAAAACCTTCTGCATTTTTACAATAAAACACAAACTTTATTAGGTGTCCAAGCATGGAGTGCTGGAACCCTACCTTATTTTAAAAATGAGAACTTCCCCATAATAATTTTTCTGTCAGATTTAGCTCACTTCTGGGTACAAATTTGTCTCCAAATATGGTTAAGTAGGTATACACCCACATATGTAAATAATAATTCTGCATTAAGCATTTCCCCATAAAAGCAAGGCAGTGTTTTAATTTAAAGCTACAAACTAATGGAATAGCTTTTGGTCCAGTTTCTTCAGGTTGACGTGTCTCACTTTTATTTATGATGACATAAATTCTACATGAGACACTTTGTAAAGTCCTCCATTAGAAAAAGTGCTTCATGTATGTTATATTGTTATACTTCCGCATCAGAGAAGGACTTGCTCCCGTTCTCTTTGTTGCGAATGGTGGGCATTGAATTTGTGCAGGTATTTGTGCGTGAAACTTCCTCTGTGAAAGCGGTTTCCAAAACCTTCAGGATTGACTTGCGCACCTTGTCTTTAAAGTCTTGTCCCATGAAAACATACAACAATGGGTTCAGGCAGCTGTTTAGGAAAGCCAAACTGGTCGCAATGGGAATTCCAACAGTGGTTACATATTGCAGGGTGGTGCTGAATTTAGTTCCCATGTGGTTTACCATCTCAATAAGCACCAGGATATGGTACGGAGACCAACACAGGAAGAAGGCAGTGATCACAGCAGCAATGATCTTGAAGGGACGTCCAGTTCGGCCAGACATTGAACGGTTTCTTTGGAGACGATGGATGATGACCGCATAGCAGGAAACGATGATCACAAATGGCACCACAAAGCCAATGAGGAAACGAGTAATGATCATGGCACGATGCCGTAGAGTACGGAGCGCCACCACCGCTGGTGTCTCATAGTCATCGGATAATGCAAAGTTGTTGAAGCAGTTGATAATGTTTGGGCTGCTGTGGTCGGGTGCGGTGTCCTTGAAGACAAAGTAGGGTGAGCTCAACACCAGGGCAAATAACCAAACTCCAAAGCTCACCACAGAAGCGCGGCTCACATTTCGATGATTCTGTGCCCAGATCGGACGCACCACAGACACACAGCGGTCAACACTGATCACAACCAGGATGTACACACTGGCAAACATGTTGAGGAAACTGAGAGTGCTGTTGAATTTACACATGAACTGGCCAAAAGGCCAGTGGAAGCCCATAGCCGTATAAGCCACACTGAGCGGGAGGAAGGCAGTGAAGAGGAAATCTGCCACAGCGAGGTTCAAAAACCAGACCGTGTTGACCGTCCTTTTCATTTTAAATCCAGTTACCCAAATCACAATGCCGTTGCCCACCACTCCAAGTACAAAAGCCAGACTGTAGACTATGAGTGACATGATGTTAAGAGATTTCGCAAGCTCCGTATTCTCATCATATTCATAATACTCATATTCATACTCAGATGAGTTGTGATTGAGAGGGCTCACTGTGAAATTGGATTGATCCATCATTCTACCCTCAAACCTGGGTTGAAAGAACAAATACAGTATTTAGTAAATAATTGTAAGCCATCAGCTGCATCTGTTAAGGAATGGAATAGACTACCTAACGTGTTATTCTGCTTTTGTCCACTGGAGGCCAGAATTTGAGAAGTAAAGAAAGGCTATACAGAACATCATCTGAAAGCACTTTCTCTACTCTGCCTTCTCAGCCATGTTACAATTTTTCTTGGGAATTCTCCAACATTTAAATCTAAAATATATTAAAATGCCTGAATTTTAGTGTTAAAGATGGTAAAGATGTGACAACTGTCTTCACAATGCATTAACTGAGAGTTCATTCAGAATGTCAATTAGCTCATTCTTTGGCCAGCATAACAGACATCAAGGGAGTGTTGTTTTTGCATGACAGTTTTCATTTAAGAACATAAGATAAACAAATCAAATAATGTTAGGTAGGCTAAGAAGGCAAATATCCGATTATATGAGGGAAAAAACTAAAACTGATTCATGAAGAATGAAAAAAAAAATGATTCCCTGATAAACTGTCTCCAAAAATGCTGCAAAATGTATATAGACTAGACTTATTAGTCATATAAGTACACTGTTAAAAAATATATTAGACTTACACGGTTATATGAACAATGCAAACGATAGCCTACACTTTTTTTTTTATTTATCTCAGCTGTAACAGACATTATAACTATAGAAAGATGAGATTAAATGACTCCTAAAAGTTACATTTCACAATAAGATAATCATATTAAAGCGTGATGCTTACCTAGATTTGCCTTATAAATGCCTTCCACAAAATTATAAAGAAATAGCTCACACCTGTGACTCGCGAGAGCAAAACTGCAATAATCTCTCTTGTTTCTTGTCGGGAAACTCAATCCCAGTTTGAGGTGACGTCACATAAACACCGCCTCGTTTTATTCAGTTGCTGTTGTTGCTACTCCTTAATTTATCTCGGTTTTATAGTATTTTTCTCGTAGGTTTGACCAAAGAGGTGTGTTAATGTCCACATTGTGTTGAGAATGTAAAACTAATCATTTTTGGAGGTGACAAGCTTCTTCTACGCGTTATAACTTGCCGAGTATTTCCAGCATTTCAGAGCCATGGAATGAATGCGGTTTCCCGCATGTGGTAACGCAGGCTGCCATTCCTTGACAAAAACTACATGTTTGGAAAAAGGAGGGAAGCGAGCTCTCATGTGAAATGTAGAATCACACGACGATGTCACTTTATGGCTAAAGTCAATATATAGTCAATGCTATATTTCCTGCATATTTCCTATTTTCCTTAAAAACACTGAATTAACCTAATTACTTATTGAGTAGGCTATGTAGGCCCACTGAACATACATTTTCACACTGCCCCAAAAGACACAGAAAAACGCTGATTAAACATGTTCGGTTCAAAACAAACCCTGAACACGCCATCAAACGCTGACAGTAACACACTGATCAGCCAATACCCAAACATGTTTGTTGGTGTTTGTCTGTGCAGTGTGAATTGGTCTTTACACTTAAAGGTGCTGTAAGCAATTTCTGAAAAAACACTGTTGAAATTGGATCAAAATGAGCGCCACAACATACTTGCAGCCAATCAGCAGGGAGCGTCATCTCATGATCCCAGGTGAAAAAAACATAGGCTACACTTCTATAATGTACTTAAAGTGCTCTATTTTCGTGCACTAATTTTGTACTTAATATACTAAAAATTCTTCTTTAGTACTAGGCTACTTAAGATCATCTTTAGATCATCTAAGTGTACTCAACTGTGCTATTTTGAGACAGTAATATGAACTAAAATGTGCTTCTATCTCTGTATTTAACAAATATATTTAGCTACCACTTGTAGTACACTATAGATCCAAATGCACGATAAGTGGTATCTAAATACATTTTTTAAATACAGAGATAGTATATTAAAAGCACATTTTAGTTTATATTTCATGGTGTCTCAAAATATCACAGTTGAGTACACTTAGATGCTCTTAGAATTTTTAGTATAGGAAGAGCACTTTAAGTATATTATAGAAATGTACTTTTTTTCAACTGGGATGGGCGATGAGAGAGAGAGTGAGCAGGAGGAAGATTTGAAGAAAGACTGTAAAAAGAGAAATGGCTGAGAGGCATTACAAAAAAGAAAAGGTTAGAGGAATATCACTGGAAAAAGAAGGGTTATGATCAGGAAAGAGCTAGGACCCGCATCAATATTATAAAAGTTTTCCAGAGCCGGAGAGACCGAAATGGGAAGATTTGAAAATGGATGCTGAGGTAGTATTGTTTCTGCTCCATATGTGAGTAACATAGTTTTTTTTTTTTTTGAGTGTGTGCTGCTGCTGACTAACAACCAACTCTTGCTTGTATATACTCTTGTGTATACTGTTCCTTTTTTGTTTTTCCTTGTCGGTCGTTCATCATCTCTGCTTTATATTTTGCGAAGCTTTATTTTGCTTTGCTTCTGCTATGATAAAAAGACATTCACTCTTGCTTTGTGTGTTTGTGTATCTGATTTCAAATATCAACAGTGTTCAGCAGTGATTCTCAGAAATGGCTTACTGCACCTTTAAGTTGGACTTCTGTGCAAGCGGTCATGTATTTTAATTATGCAGTAACCTATAATGAGCTTAATCCTAAATATACCATTAACGTGTATGGACAGTAGGAAGTATTGTGTTACTCTAACCATAACATCACATGAAAACTTAAATAATCAGTCATGAAAAAAGTGATGTTTATGGAACTCACACAAACCTCAACTACATGAAACATGACCAAGGTAACCATCAACAAACCAATCATTTTGAGTATAATAACAAACACATTCTGACATAACAAGACAAAAAGTCAAAAAGTTACTATATGTGTTACAAAATCAACAGCAATGTAAATAAAACTGTAACAAATTAATTAGGCCCTATGCATCCCCCCATGCATGCTGGGAAGAGTGTGAATGAACCACAAAACCAATTTTTCCCCATAAAGACTACACTGAGATGCACAATGTTCTGCTTTCTGTTCCTGAAAGCAGTAAGTTGACTGAAACTTCCAGAATTGTAAGTAATCACAAAAATACAATAAAGTATTTTTTTTTTTTTTACAGTGCATTATAATATGTAGTTATTATCATTGTTTATATGTTCTAATATGTTTCAGATGACCTAGTGACATTTAGTGACACAGTCAAATCTGAAAACATGCTTCCAGAATTCCATCTTCCAATATACAAAGTATGCAATGTCTCTTTATTTGGTTTTCCCAAAATATTTTGTTTTCTTCACTGGGCCAAGCTGATGTTTGCTTGAGGTTGAAACCTATGGATTGACTGGAAAATTAGTGAAAATTATGCACAGGATCTCAACAGGATAACAGGATACATGGCAAGTCTATCACTTCATCTGTTGACAATTTACTGTGGTCACAGCTGCCATATGTGTCATGGTGACTCCCTTGGTTTGTCCAGTTGTATTCAAGGCAAAACATGACCAGTAGCTTGTGAATATAAATCTATATTTTTAAGATGGTTCCCAAGAGGCTTGAGATCATTTATATGACAGAGATACATTAACCATATAATTTTTGGTAATCATGTCATTGTGAAGATCTCAAGATAAAAGCTGAATCAGATCCACATAAACCAGGCCAAATATTTATGAATTTTAAAAGAGGTTCTGGAAACAGTCAATGCTGACACAATCTACAAAGAGGTTTCTGTCAGAACTGCTCCTTTTGGCCAAACTAAACACTGGGATGAGCAGACACAGTTTTGTGTTCTGCTTATTTTGGAATACAAACAATATGCTTAGGTCACATCCCATTCCCAAAGAGTGAATATGTGAAAATATTATTTAAATTTGCTCGTCAAATAGGCTACAAGCCTATCAAATAGCTACATTTATGCTCTTACACCTAAGGTTTTGAAGAGGTTGTTTTACTTTAAGAATTTTACCTTTTTGTTACATATAACTATGAAAGGGTTAAAGTTTCCTTTCGAAGTGGAACTTCAACGCTGCGTCATGGAGTTGATGCTATGGGGAACACCCTCAGTGTATTGGGTGTCTCAATATGTGTAACAAACAGCAATTTATTGGCCGACAGCAGTCCATGATGTCACAAGTGGAGCGCCCATGAGTATAAGAGGCCACCTGCAAGACACGTCATCAACATTTTTGTTTACCTCCCTCCACAACTATTGTTGGGTCTTAAAATAGGGGTATCACTTTGGATAGATGTTCTACTAAAGCCGAATCAGTCAAGCTCTTTATTCAAGGCAGGATTCAGCTGTTCTCCACCAGTTATATTGGGCTATTGAAGTAGAACCTAAGCTTCCTTGTGGTTCCCAGGGGGTCTAGAGTCTGGGTGATAAAAGTGGTAGGCACTCTGCATTATGCCCTGCTCTCATTCTCCCTTCTTTCCTGAGTAGGAGTGAAGGTTGTAGCTTGATGGGCTTATTACTAAGGTTTTTAACACTTTGCATGCTCCCTTTCTTAAGCTACTCTTAAGATAACCCTTAGGGTAGAGCAGGATGAACAGAATTGTGTAAGGTACTCAATTCCATTCAACTCTCACAAACTCACAAAATTCCCTTAGTTTCATTTTGTCCCCTCCTCAACTATGGTTGAGTCAGGCCCAATGCTCCCCTATTGCTGGGTGTTGTGCAATATCTCTTATTGATCCATGCTTGGAGAACCTTGCAAGTCGAGGCAGTTTGCCTGGTGGCCTCCCTTCTTGTTATGGTAGCACTCTATAATCAGATGAGTGCATGGAGTCTTCTTGTGATTCCTGGAGAAGAACTTTGCTCAAGTACGGATGAGAGCTCTTTCACTATGACTCGAGCCTAAGCTCCCCTGTGGTTTCCCTAGGGGTTAAGTTGCAATGGCAAGATTTTATGGCTTTTATTCTATGACACCCTCATATTTGCATCCCTTCAGATGAAGTGAAGGTTACATTCTCCCCCTTTGGAAGTATTGGTAAATCGAAGGTTGTAGTTGAATTACTCCCTAAGGCCTTTGTCAAAGTAGACATAGCTAGCACTTTATAAGAGCTTTTGCTCTTGGGGACTTTTAGGCTTTTTGCCTGCCCTGCAAGGGAGGGAGGAAGGTTGTAAAGACAGCGACTTCCCTTGCAATAGAGCATAGAAGCTTGGATAAGTTCTCTTATTATTCCAGAAAAACATTGGGCTTAGGTAGTGGCTTCACTTAGCTGTCGCAATTTCAGTATCAATGAGTAGCAGTTTGCGCCTTGAGGATAGACGCACTCTGACTTCTGCTAAGTGATCTGTAGAGTCACTCTATGTTATGCCCACTATGCTTGTGCATATCCACAGCTTAGTGAGGCAGTGATCCCCTAAGCATGGCCTAGTGGGTATTGGTTTCCCATAGCATCAACTCACAGCATTGAAGTTCCACATCACATTTGCAGTGGAAACACTATTCAGTAAAGCACCACCTACTCAATTAAGTAACCGTTAATGGACACCTTTTGAGGAAGCGCACCAAGTGTGTTTTGTTGTATCAAAACATGGATGACATTCGAAATCTGAGCTGTTCACTTTAAACTTTACATTTATTTAAATTTGTCTCCTTTAGCGTTCGTTCAGAATATGGCTTTGTCCATTCAGTCATATTTGTTTCACTCCTGTGAAAGTGATGTAGGTTATGACAAAATAAGTAGGGGTCTTAACAAAATCCAATCACAAGGAGTCCCAGGAAATGCATGTTAATACCAGGTGGAAATGGCACATCTCAGCAGAACGCTTGTGATCAGATCACCGTCAACCTCATCTAATACCATGGCCTAAGCTTGTGTAAAAAAATAGTTATGAATAATCAGTTACAATCATAGAATGATTAATAAATGATATGCATTTATAATAATAAACATATAGCTTGAAACACTAAAAGCAACTTGGTAAACCTGTTATGATGTGGAACTTTCAGTTTTTGTCAACTGGAATGGATTCAATTTTGTATGATGGTTTACAGAACGTTTTCATTAATAACCCACAAAATGTTGTGGTCTTCTAGTTGTTTTTAATAGACAATATACATCTGCGCTAGCAAAAATAATGTATAACAATGGTTAATCTAAAAGATAATAACATCAACAGATAAGCTTGCTTGGACAACATATTCACATTGGTCAAAAACTGCACACACAGCTATGAGAAAATCATAATCATTCCAAGCTGTAGACGGGTACTGTGTAGGTGGATGAGTGCTATGAGATTACAATTCCCCTTCCACCCCTTCTTTCCATGGAGGTTACAGAAACTGGACGGCTTCTTCTAAGACACACCCAATTAACCTACAGAGATGAGGACAGGCCCTGGAACCCCCTACGTGCCTTCATTTATTATACGCCCACGTAGCAGAGACTTGCACGTTGCTATGTGGGTGTATTGTGAATTCTGGCAGTCAGTGTGTGAACCTTTTTCTGTGTCTAGAGTTCTCTGGGGTTCAGGATGAAGTGTTTGACCTGGACAGCTGTGAGAATGGAGCAATGGTTGGAAATCATTATTACCAGTGGTCACAAACCCTTTAGAATGTGTTTTGAAATGTTTCTGTATTTAATTATAAATGTGAACCCACACATTTAAAACCAACAGATTGGAGAATTCATATGTTGCAAGAGGCATGTCTGAATGTTTAGGTCATAAATCTAAACTCCAACTCTTATTTTTTTTTTTCAAGTGCTTTAATAAAAACTACTGCTTTTGTGTTGGTTATTAATTTGGTCTCTTTGTGCACAGGTAAACTGCTCAGATCTGGACCAGGGCATCACTGAGCTCCTGGACAGTCTGAGGTGCAACCTGGTGGCGTTGGATGGACCAAAGCATAACGTCCCAGAAGTGTTTTATTGGATTTAGGTCAGGTGAACGTGGGGGCCATTCAATGGTATCAGTTCCTTCATCCTCCAGGAACTGCCTGCATACTCTTGCCACATGATGCCGGGCATTGTCGTGCACCAATAGGAACCCAGGACCCACTGCACCAGCGTAATGTCTGACAATGGGTCCAAGGATTTCAGCCAGATATCTAATGGCAGTCAGTGTGCCATTGTCTAGCCTGCAGAGATCTGTGCGTCCCTCCATGGATATGCCTCCCCAGACCTTCACTGACCCACCACCAAACTCGGTCATGCTGAACAATGTTACAGGCAGCATAACGTTCTCCACGGCTTCTCCAGACCCTTTCCCATCTGTCACATGTTCAGGGTGAACTTGCTCTCATCTGTGAAAAGCACAGGGCTCCAGCGGCGGACCTGCCAATTCTGGTGTTCAATGGCAAATGCCAATCGAGCTCCACGGTGCCGGGCAGTGAGCACAGGGCCCACTAGAGGACGTAGGGCCCTCAGGCCACCCTCATGAAGTCTGTTTCTGATTGTTTGGTCAGAGACATTCACACCTGCTGGAGGTCATTTTGTAGGGCTCTGGCAGTGCTCATCCTGATCCTCCCTGCACAAAGGAGCAGATACTGGTCCTGCTGATGGGTTAAGGACCTTCTATGGCCCTGTCCAGCTCTCCTAGAGTACCTGAATCTCCTTCATGCTCTTGAGACTGTGTTGGGGGACACAGCAAACCACCTGGCAATGGCACGTATTGATGTGCCATCCTGGAGGAGTTGGACTGCCTGTGCAACCTCTGTAGGGTCCAGGTGTCACCTCATGCTACCAGTAATGACACTGACCTTAGCCAAATGCAAAACTAGTGAAAAACAGTCAGATAAGGTAAGTAGGGAAAAAATGTAATCTGTAAAACCATTCCTGTTTTGGGAGTTGTCTCATTGTTGCCCATCTAGTGCACCTGTTGTTAATTTAATTAACACCAAAGCAGAAACTGATTAACAACCCCCTCTGCTTCTTAACTGACCAGAACAATGGAGCTACAGGATCAACTTAAGCTTACGATGCTTTTGGGAAACGCTGCCCAGATCAATATCCCAGGAGTTTAACTGGCTTGATGCTATTCTCTGATTAAAAAGTGTTCCTTTCATTTTTTGAGCAGTGTATATGTGACTGCATAGCATCTGTTTGCATAAAAATCTCCAAATCACACTCTGTCCGTCAAATGGATCATTATGGTGTACACAAGACAGTCAGTTTGAGCCCACAAACTAAATGACATGAATCAGAGACAGGGATTTTGCAGTAGTCTATTCAAAGCTGGTTTTGTATACAAACATGCACAAGTCAAGATGACAGTTGCAAGCTTGCAATAAACCCCTTAAGTTAAGAAAACCTTTAGTTATAATTTGAAGTCTTTAATCACTAACACCCTGCTATACTGGACGTGATCGTCCCGTCACATCAAATAAACACAATAATTGATGTCTACAGCAGTGGGTGCGTAGCGCTGATAGTAGATGGATATCCTGTTCTATTTCTGATGCAATACGTACGCGTGTGCTACTTCTAAAATCAAGACAAATAGACAAAGACATATCATTGAGCTGATCTTGTTTGGACGCTCGCTTTGACAACAGCCGTGCCAATGGACACGCCCGGTTCAGACAGTGTGTAAAGGTTTTCTTAACCTTCCCACTTTGGGGTTTACTGGAACCGGCTGCAGAACATTAGGATGAAAACTTTTTTCTTTACAGAACATTTAAATTCCTCTGACTCTAAAATTGATTGCACCCGTCTAATCCTGGGAGAGCATAAGTAACCAATCTAAAAGTCATGTAGCCTACATTGCCAATACAGATGTGCGGAGGAAGATAAAGTTAGAACGAAAAAAAAGGCAGGAAGAGGGGAGAGGAGGAATGAGGGATAAAAGGGTGTGGAAGCTTAAGTTATTAAATGCATCATTTGTTTTGCAAGAGTGAAGAGCACCACCCAAAAACTGAATGTAAATTTTCTTTATCATGTTATTTATATCGTGACTAATGCTGAGTGTTTTCATAGTGGGCAGCAGGGAAAACATTTTTTACAAACTTAATTAAAAGAGATTGCTTAATTTTTTCCTATCCCATTATCTATTGCAATAAGACATATGCTTTTATTTAACAAAGAGTATTTTGATAGTTTAGCCTACATGTTGCAATATCATCCTATGAAAAGGTCAGAAATGTTGGCAATTCATATTTTAGTTATGAAATCCGAGCATGTTTTTTGCAGATTTTCGATAAGTTTTGCTTTTTTAATTGATTGTCCTAAGTTTTCCCATAAAGCTGTTATGAGTCATTCATAATGATGGTGTCTGCATGGGATATTAATAGATCCTATAGTTTGCGGGCACCCAGGTCTCTCAAACTTGCAATTTGGTCAGCTAACAAAAATACCAATTTGGGTGTGTAAAACAACTAGTGGGACTATGGGGTAGAGAGTAGGTTTTTTGCCTGGGCTGGGGGCTTGCTTGGAGTAGATTCTTTTGTGCAGATGAAGTCAGGGTGTGGTCATGAAATAAACAGATCCAAAGGGTTGAAAATGAACTTGCTCTGCTCTCATTTTGTGGCAGTGAAAAATCTAATGAGGCACTGTACAGACTTCCACCCTGTGTTTATGTAGCTGTTAGGGGAAAATCTTCACAACCCTATTCTAGTTCCAACCCTCATTTTAGCTGAACAAACATACTGAAATGAGAACAGAAAAGATTTTGAAACTTCAAGTTTTTTGCTGAAACCAGCTGGATTTCTTTTGGAAAGTAACACTGACCAGAAATCTCTTTTCCTGCTTTCTTTCTAAAATTAACACTGTTGTATGCACTCACATTTATTACTCTTTACAGATGCATGCTCAGTTGTACGATTCGATTCTTATTTTTAATACTTATTTTTACTTAGAACAGTGTAACTGATTTTACTAAGGGCATCAAATAAGCAGACAGTTGTATACATTGAATCAACTAAATTGATCAGTCAATGTATTGAATGAGAGAGTTGCAGGATGCAGTTGCTCCTGTAAATGTCAACTTCAGGATTTTGGGAATGGTGGATGGGGAAGGCAGAGTGGGAGTGAAAACTGTGGTGGCGTTACAGCTGAGAGGTCAAGAATTTTGTTATTGAGTCAAAGATTTTCTCCGCACTTTTGCTTTGCCGGTCTGACCAAAAATCAACAAAGAGGGAATGTTGGAGCTCTCCTGCCAGACCCACATCCTATTACTTGTCTCAACTCCCAACCACAGTGTTTGTAACCAGCAACACAAATATATAAGACTTCACCGCAATGGCAGCAAACAGGCAGACCGGTGTATAGATAAAACATACAGTAAGAAGATCTGAAAGGCTTTCTGTCTAAAACAGCATATCGGGATGTACAGAGACGGTGTCCCTTAGTGATAATAAAGACTGAATGAAGAATAAAGGCTCTTTGTTTTTCACGTGAACATACGAGAAATGCACATATGCATTTTAGGGAGTGGAAAATAGGAACCAGGCAACTGGAATATGGACAAAGTCAATAAACGTTGCCTTACACACACAAGAGAGGACAGTGAAATTTTGTCTTCCCACTTTTTTCTTCTTTTTTTCACTTCCTCCATTGACCACATTCAGCAAACACTGTTTCATCATCTGAAAAAGGCAGCATCTGTTGGGCACATGCTGCTCCTTTTTGTAGGAGCACTGAGCCATATTTTAATTTCAGTTTCAAGACTGTGGTGCATAGTGTGGATATTGACACAATGCCACTGGAGAGAGAAATTCTGAAGCTTCTGTTTTTACACAACATGTAACTTTTAGAGCATCAGCAATTTTAAAAACTACAGCACGATGCATACTACTTCTTTTTGCCAGCATATGCCCTGTAATTAGAAGTGAAACTTTGTTGTGGTTTTCATGTGCATCTGTCTTGTCACCTATATATATTTATTGTTTCCTGCTACTCTCTTTTTTCCTATTTAGGGGCCGAGCACCGATGGTGTGAATGACTCAGATTGTGTTAATTGCTCAGTAAATTCTTCTTCTTCTCCGAAATTAATCGCATTTTTGAGGGCCTAAACATGTTCGAAAACTCATGAAACTTTGCACACATGTCAGAAGTGGTGAAAATTTATGTCTGATGTGGGTTTCAGAATTAGGTGTGGCAAAATGGCTCGATAGCGCCACGTACAAAATTCGTTTCACGTACAGGTATGAATGTTGGTAGACACATGTAACAGCCCAATACCTACAAAAAAGTCCCCGGGTGCAGAATTTGAAAACCCAACAGGAAGTGAGATTATTTTCTCAGCAAAATTTTTGCATTTTTTGCCATTTCCAGACATTGTACTTTAACAAACTCCTCCTAGAGCTTTAATCAGAGCAACATCATATTTGGTCAGTCTAATCTAAAGGCCTTTGTGACATTAAATTGCAAAGATTTAGAGTTTTCACTGAAGGGCGTGTTCGTGGTGGCCTGACAAATTTCAGTTAGTCATAGCGCCACCTGCTGGCAACAGGAAATGGCATGCTTTGCACTGTAATTCACTCACAGAAACACATTTAAAGATGCCACAAATTACCAAACATGTTAGAAACATGTTAAATCATGGAACACTTTGCTAAGTGCTAATGTATGCAATTAATGCCACAAAACAGGAAGTTGCTGTAACTGCCCCAAACTTCACAAGTTTGATAATAGTCCAGGGCAGAGTTTCCCAAAAGCATCGTAAGCTTAAAGGGATAGTTCACCCAAAAATGAAAATTTGATGTTTATCTGCTTACCCCCAGTGCATCCAAGATGTAGGTGACTTTTTTTCTTCAGTCGAACGCAAATTATGATTTTTAACTGCAACCGCTGCCGTCTGTCAGTCAAATAATAGCAGTAGATGGGAACTTCAACTATAACAGTAAATAAAACTAGCTTAGAAAAATCCAAATTAAACCATGCGGCTTGTGACAACACATTGATGTCCTAAGACACGAAACGATCGGTTTGTGCCAGAAACCGAACATTATTTATATAATTTTTACCTCTAATACACCACTATGTCCAACTTCGTTCAGCTTCCTGTTAGTGAGGTCAAAAAACGCGTTGTGATGACGGAAGTGATGTCTCGCCCATATACTTCAATGAGCGCGAGACATCACTTCCGTTGTCAGAGCGCGATCAGACATCACTAAGCGAATGCTGAACGCAGTTGGACATAGTGGTGTATTAGAGGTAAAAAATGATATAAATACTGTTTGGTTTCTCGCACAAACCGATCGTTTCGTGTCTTAGGACATCAATGTGTCGTCACGAGCCGCAGGGTTTAATTTGGATTTGTCTATGGAAGTTTTTTTGACTCTTATTGTTCAAGTTCCCAATCACTGCTATTATTTGACTGACAGACGGCAGCGGTTGCAGTTAAAAATCATAATTTGCGTTCGACTGAAGAAAAAAAGTCATCCACATCTTGGATGCACTGGGGGTAAGCAGATAAACATCAAATTTTCATTTTTGGGTGAACTATCCCTTTAAGTTGATCGTAGCTTCATTGCCACCAATGGAGCTACGATCAACTTAGGCTTACAATGCTTTTGGGAAACTCTGCTCTGGCCTGAAGAAATCTACATGGAAATATTCAGTTATAGTCAAAGCGCCACCTGCTGGCAGCAGGAAGAGTGGCACGTCATCTGACTTTGCCATATATTTCCTGTATTTACTCGCTTACATGCATGTCACCCTCTATTCGCTGTTTTCCTAAGGCGTCCGGGTGGCGAGGGCCCTTTCATCGCTGCTTGCAGCTTTATTGTTTCTTGTTTTAACAAATGGTCCATTCATACATATATGGTGTTTCTTAACTTTTTGTCAGGTACAGATGTTGTGATATGGTTGAGTTTTGAGTTTATCATGTTTTAACTATTTAGAGAGACATTATTTGGTATATAAAAAATATCTACCAGCTTTTTTGCATTTACTCAACTTCAGGGTGAATTAACGTTTCAAGTTAAAGTTGGTCTATAGTGTCAATGAACACTATACATCAATACAATTAAACATTTTTCATAGTTTTTACATGTAGATTCAAGCTCAGTTTTGAAATTTAGCAAATGATACCTATTTCTGATTTAAAACAGGAAGTGTTAGGTACAAGACCTAGATCTCTACTAAACTTCACCAAAGGCAACCCTGCTTTTTGTAACAAAACACAATTTTTAAAAAACAATAGAGATCAAACATATATTCATTAATAACTATTATTTTCACATCATTGTGTCCTCATGCTATGACCACACACATTTTTCAAATGCAGAACTTATGGATATTCCCCTGTTATAGCAAGTTATGAAATTTACGTTTGCCCTAGTAGCTTACAGCTTAACTTGAAATTTCCACTTTAAAAAAAAGGTTCCACTATTACGTTCATGTTAACACTTTACAATAAGGTCTCATTTGTTAACATTATGTATTAACTAACATGAACTATCTATGATCAATACATCTGTTACAGTATTTATTAATCTGTGTTAATGTTAGTTAATAAAAATCCAGCTGTTCGTTGTTAGTTCATATTAGCTCACAATGCATTAACTATTGTTAGCAAATACAACATTTAATTTCCATAATTTATTAATAAATGTTGAAATTAACATTAATTAATAAATGCTGTAAAAGTATTGTTCATTCTTAGTTCATGTTAACTAAAGTAGTTAAGTAATGTTAACTAATGAAACCTTATTGTAAAGTGTTCCCAAATTTATTATCATAAAAACATTCTAACAAAACAGGGCAAATGTTAGACATCACAGTATTCAGCTAAGACTAGCTGTGATATTTTTATTGTAATGTCAACTTATTCCATAGTATTTTATTTGGTTTAATGTTCATTGGTTTGACCCCTAAAAATAATGAAACCACTTTCTCATATATAGCGGTCATCATGACCAATATTTCCTCTTCACAATTTCTGTTATTTGACATCATGTGATTTGTGTTTTTCAAAATAGGCCACACACACACACCCACACACACAAAACTCTCTTCTAAAGTCTACGCATTTTTGAACAGTAAATAATCCTTGCAGTCCTGAAGACAGAGGGGACCAAAAAAGACCATTAAAGAAAAAGAAAAAGAAAAAGAAAGTTTATTTTCATCATTATACCAATGCCCAGAACTTTTTACCATCTCCTTTGAAGTTCAACAAATAAAAGCAAGTCAGCTGTGACTTAAAGAGCGAAGAGAAGAGAACTTGCCCATATTGGATGGAAATGCATTATATTTAAAAGTTAAGTACATATAATCATGGGGTTAGTGAAATGTACTCTTACATCTGTTTTTCTGTCTGCCACTGATAAACACCTTGGCATATGTGTTTATATAGTGTGCCTGACAATCTGCTGCCTGAAATCTACAGCCATTACATAATAGGCTACATGATTTAACAATTATACACACAAGACTGACTAACTAAGTTTATTTATTTATTTTTTACTGTGACATTAAGGCAAACCCTCTTTTCAATTTTCCACTGAAACTGCTATCAGGAAATAGAGAGATAAGAAAAAGGAAGATTTTTTTTAGAAATGTCTAAAAAATAATCAAAATTGTACTGTTGCACTTGAGTTGAGCTACATGGTTCTCAACTCGTTATTAAAGAACAGTGCATTAAAGTTTCTCAAAAACTAAATGTAGTTTCTATTTTTTATAGAAAAATTGAAAGAAGTGAATATAAAATTGTAAAAATAATATTGTTTCTTGTGTCTGAGAGCTCTTGAAGTGTTGTATATCCACATTAGTCCTACACTAATAACAACCTGCTATAGAAGCTATACAATTATTGTCATTTACCACAAATTAGTGTTTTGAAAGATAGATTATTATGACAAAAATGAGATCACATTTTTTTTTTTTTTAAATAGGCATTAGTCACAAACAACTCATGAAGATGAATACAAAAGAAATACACCAACATCGCAAATCATTGTCATATATAGCAGAGGCCCTTTTTAGAATCTCTTGAAATTTCCTTTCCACAGCATGTTATGAAATAATTTTTTTTTTTTTTTTTTTTTTTTGCCTATTCTAACTTCCTCAATAAGTCAATCTAATTTGCTGATCAAAAACCACATCTTGGTCTGGGTGCCTTATAGATTCTTTGCTATAAACACATATAAATACCTTAGGTCGAGGGACAAGACTGAATTGTTTAATTTTCTTATTTATAATCTTGTTTGTTCATATACACTTAGGCTATAGAAAGGCATTCAGAAACAGAACAATAGGGGGCGCCCGAGTCACAGAGAAAACAAGACGATGTGGAGCTGCCCTCTGCTGGTATAACATGGTAATGCGAAAAACGGGATTTGTTCTAAATCAAATTTGAAGATCAGTTGTACAAACTTACCCCATTAAAATAATAATAATAATAATCTTTGGAACTTTAAAAGGCAAAATTAGGGTTATCCAGATAATCCATTATTATATAGGCCTATTAGCCTATATAAAGATTTTAATCTCTGACAACTCTATAATGCTTAGAAATGGTCAAGTCAACTGAGCAAGCCTTTCTTCTGCCTCTTATTTCGGGTAACATCCCAGAAAGTAACAATAGCAGTAAATAACTAAAGTAGGCCTATATAACATTATTGAATAATGTGGTAGAAACCCTGTGCATATGACTGCCTCGATTAATTAAAACTACGTTTGTAAAATATAACCTGTGCTAGTCAACAACATCACAGCAGGTGTACAGACAAAAAAAAAAAAAAAAAAAAAAAAAAATCTCATTTATATCAGGAGAACACAACACTGTTCCACAAGAGGGCAATATTCTTTTTTCTTAAAT
The DNA here is from genome assembly GCF_024489055.1 of Chanodichthys erythropterus. Lineage (NCBI taxonomy): Eukaryota > Metazoa > Chordata > Actinopteri > Cypriniformes > Xenocyprididae > Chanodichthys > Chanodichthys erythropterus. The sequence continues at coordinate 29,940,842 of NC_090222.1, forward strand.
ACAGCCAGTGGAGTCGTATAAAATATCAAGCCGTGAAACTATAGAGCAATGTTATTTACAAACACACAAAACAGAAAAAACTAATTATCTCAGATAAATGGAGAGTATTGATATTGCGATATCTTTTATATTTTTACGCAGATATTGATATCTGCGTAAAAACTTATCTAATGAGGTGAAGGTTTTCCTTTACACCCTCCTGTTTCCTTGATAAGATACTGCAACAGTGACATCACTGACAAACCCAGAGAGTATTTATAGTGTCAAATACGCACATTTAGCTATCCTTGAATGAATGAATGAATGATGCGACGTAAGTCTATAGGTGGAGAGCCAGTTCAGTGGATGGGGATTTTCCCAGGATGTCTCCCATCCAGATACGGTCCAGGCTCAACACTGCTTAGCTTCACTGGACAACCAGTCTTGGGCGATATGGCTGTGTGAAAGCATCAATTTGAACAGGACACACACACACACACACACACACACACACACACACACACACACACACACACACACACACACACACACACACACACACACACACACACACAGGTTTGTTTTGCTGTCAAAGTGAGGACATAATAATGGTTTTTATACTGTACAAACTGTACATTCTATCCCCCTACACTACCCCTAACCCTAAACCTACCCATCACAGAAAACATTCTGCATTTTTAATAAAACATTGTTTACTATGTTTTTTAAAGCTATTTTAAATATGTTTACGTCGTAATACCACCCACCATTATACAAATTTGTGTCCTCATAAATCACAAATCGCGCGGGCACGCACACACACGCACGCACACACACTGAGTTTACAAGGACAAAGATTTTAGATTTTGCCATCGTTGTTGGGAACAGGGAATACCTGTCTCTCTCTCTGTGTGTGTGTGTGTGTGTGTGTGTGTGTGTGTGTAATATATATATATATATATATATATATATATATATATATATATATATATATATATATATATATATATATTTCTGACTTATTAGTGTGATACATCTTGTGAACCCTGACTATTCCTAACACACTCTGAACCTTAACCAGCAAATATTCATCTTCTGTAAGCCTCGCATACCCAACATTAAATGCAATAAGAGGAGTACCGAGATTTGACGTACTGTATTGTGTGAGTCATGGAAGTCCTTTGAGTGGGGCGTGATCTGAGCTAAGGCACATTTGTAGCGCATTACACATCTGCAAAAGGGATGTTCCCTGAGCTTATAAGAGAGCCTATAAGTTTTGAGGTCCTGAATGAACAGTTACATCTGGAGGAGAGAAGGTCAAGGAAAGGGTGAATAAACCTGGGTAAAGATTGGTCCGAATAGGTATGTGAATAACAGCTGATTTATTTAATTCTATATTATTTATATGTGTGATTACACATTATATTAAAAGTGTAACTTTGAAAAAAATCACACTCAGTTATTTTACATTTTTGATGATGATGATGATGATGATTACTAAAATAGTGTTTTCCTTCCAAAAGTAATTTTTTTAAATATTTTTCCATTATTTCTAGCATTTTGATAATAAAATGGACATCAAGCCAGTATTAAGGAGTTTTGGCTCCCTGATCCGAGCCATTCTTACGTTTCTTTTTGCTCTCCTGGTCCTTGGGGTGATGTTATGGGCATACATTTTTGGCTTCCAGATAGCTACATCTCCATTTAACATCATCTCATTGGGTTTCTATGGAGTGCTGCTGAGCTTCCACGTCCTAATTCAGAGTCTTTTTGCCTTTGTGGAGCATCGGCGCATGAATGCAAGACGCAAACCTTGCTCGTACACAAAATCCATTGGCTTTACAATATCAGCCTATCAGGAGGACCCTGCTTATCTCCGAGAGTGCCTTCTGTCAGTACGGGCTCTACAGTACCCATCTGAGCTGCTACGCATTGTCATGGTGGTGGACGGAAACTCAGAAGATGACCGCTACATGATGGAGATGTTTCGTGAGGTCTTTGCAGACCAGGATCCTGGCTGTTATATATGGCAAAACAACTACCACTCTTGGAACCCCACTGGCCAAGAAAAAGATCCAGCTGAAGCTGACGGTCTAGAAGGAAATGATGGGGTGATGTTTGAAGACCCTCAGCGTTTAGAGGTTGAAGAACTCATTAGGACTAAGAAGTGTGTGTGCATCATGCAAAAATGGGGAGGAAAGAGGGAAGTGATGTATACAGCATTCAAGGCACTAGGATCCTCTGTGGATTACATACAGGTTAGTGATATTTACAAGCACATAAGCTTATACTAAGTACAATTTGAGCATCGAATTTTAGGGTAACAAGTAATGTGTATGAAAGAAATACTCCATAACTCTTCCATTTTTTTCATATTCTACTTTTTTATCAGGTATGTGACTCAGACACAAAATTAGACCCTTTGGCCACAGTGGAGCTCTGCAAGGTGCTGGAGAGTAACCAGAAATATGGTGCCGTGGGAGGCGACGTGATGATCCTTAACCTCAAAGACTCCTATATCAGCTTCATGAGCAGCCTGCGCTACTGGATGGCGTTTAACATTGAGAGATCCTGCCAGTCCTTCTTTAACTGTGTCTCCTGTATCAGCGGCCCCTTAGGTAATTCAGAACCTCTCAGAAGTTTATATAAATCAATACTGACCCTATGTACTATGTATAAATGCATGTTCTTGGTCTTATATTGAATGAGTCATCGATGCAGCTTATTTCAAATAAAAAACTTTGTCTTTATTTGATATTTAATCAAAATATATTTAATCAAATAACTCTGAAACAGCATTCTTTTGCCACGGATGTCACTACAGTCTATTGGATAAAATTAAGCCAAACTGCTATTTATTCATTGTTTTAGCAAACTATAACATTCGGCTCCATTTTATTGCAATCTAATCAATTCAAGATGGATAAAATCAAGTCCCGTTCTACAAATTTTCCTCATTGAATATTTCGTTTCATTCAAACACATTACAAAAATGTGTTACAAACAGCATGTTTGCTTCTGAACTGTCTAATGTAGCATCAATAAAATGTTTTTTTTTTTTTACGTATTTAAACTATCTTTGGTTCACTAATTAAACACTGAAATGTTGTTGTACGAGATTGACCCTAGTAGGCATATTTTACTTCTTTGATCTTAGTTTTAACATTTTGTCCGTTGCAATAACTAAGTTTCATTATTTTTGCTTCAGGTCTTTATAGGAATGACCTTCTACAGCAGTTTCTGGAATCCTGGTACAACCAGAAGTTTCTCGGCACCCACTGTACTTTTGGCGATGACCGGCATCTCACCAATCGAATGCTAAGCATGGGCTATGCTACAAAGTAAGTACTTACAGTATGGCCAAATATGAATCACCACTGATGAATAATGATCGTCCTCCAATACAAGCATGACAGTCTGTTGAATACTTCTAAACTGTTTCAACCTGACATGTTTTAACAGTGAGTTTCTGTTCCTATAAGGTACACTGCCCGTTCTAAGTGCTACACCGAGACTCCCGCACAGTTTCTGCGCTGGCTCAATCAGCAGACGCGTTGGACCAAATCCTACTTTCGTGAATGGCTCTATAATGCTATGTGGTGGCACAAGCATAACCTGTGGATGACCTACGAATCCATTGTCTCGGGCATCTTTCCTTTTTTTGTCACTGCCACTATTATCAAACTCTTCTGGACAGGCACTCTGTGGGACATTTTGTGGGTTTTGTGCTGCATCCAGTTGATTGGTCTGGTAAAGGCAGCCTATGCCTGCATCCTGAGACAAAATGCAGTGATGCTCTTCATGTCTTTATACTCTGCCCTCTACATGACCAGCCTCCTGCCTGCCAAATACTTTGCCATTATCACCATGAACAAAAGCAGCTGGGGGACATCGGGCCGTCGTAAGATGGTGGGGAACTATATTCCCCTGGTACCACTTTCAGTGTGGGCAGCCATCTTGTTGGGAGGCCTGGGGTACACAATCTTCAGGGAATACAATGAGGAATGGACAACAGATGGTAAAAAAGAAGAGATCAAGTTTTTGATATATGGATCTGTAGCTTATGTCTGCTACTGGCTTATAATGATCGGCCTCTATTGGATGTGGTTTCGGAGATTACTTCGAAAGCGCTCACAGAGTTACACTGTGAATGTGTAGGACAAAGATTTGCGCACATTTTTTATTTATTTAAGAAAACTTGCACTTTTTCATGTTTTTCCATGCAATTTTATTTATAGATTGTTTTTAAACTTGCAATTGTATTTATGAAATTTTGGTATGGTACATTTTTATACAATTTATGTTATGTATTAATATGATATGGAAACTACCTGTCTTTATGAAATATGATTTTATTAAATGTGCAGAAATCAATCATTTACAGTCAACATTGATGCTGTGGGGTTTTAAATTAAACAAATATAGCAGTGAACCAAATTTTACAGATATGTTATTTTTAGTGAAGGAATTCTAACATATCAATTTACATCACTGAGCTTACTGAAGTGATATTGATTTATTGTTGAGATAACTGAACACACTAAGACCACCTGTTACAACACTTATTTGCTTATTATTTGAAGAATGCAGATAAAGAGATACATACCTGACACAGTGTGCTGCCGATGATATTTTAGCATTTGTTGAATGACTACTAACATAAATATGATTTCATGAGAAGCAATTGTGATGTGTGCTGATTTACAATGCTTGTAATTCTTTCTGATGTAATGTGACAGGGCATTTTGTTGTCTTTTAGCACTTGAACAGAGCATGTTTAGTCAGTATATTTATTGTCAGTATTATTTTGTAAATGTGAACTGTTATTTAAACAATGCAAGAGAATAAATAAATTATTTTTTAATGGAAGACGTGCTAAAATTATTTCAAACATTGCCTTTGACAAAATTATTTCACCATGAATTATTATCTAATTAAAATAACAATATGTACAACAAAAAATATTCCTTGTTTTGCACTGCTGGAATGATCTCAGCATTTTAAACATGGCTCTTGTTTAGAGTAAAAAGAAATTTGTGACATTTGATGAAAAATTGTTTGTTTTGATGGACAAAAATATATAAAATGACACAAAACCTGAATTTGACTACATTTTAAAACATTTTCCAGCAATGTAGGATGTGGACTGCACCTCTAAACACAGTTTTACAATATCTGAAAAAAATATATAGGGAGGATTCCGTGACATTTGTACATCCAGACCAGCACTGACATAAATCAGTTTGAGTGTCATTTAACAGCAGAATCAATAACACTGTAGGATAACAGCCCACAAATAAACTACGTTTACCCATAATTTACCTATGGGATGGATAATGTACGCGTGATCAAGTAAATGATTTACCGTTTTGTGTGATTTAAAGCATCTAGAACACAGAGTGAATCAGAAAAGGGTGGGTGCCATTTGGGGGTAATTGCTTCATGCAAAACATTTTATGAAGTACGTTTGTGTGTTATAGCTTGTTTAGACTGTTACCAAAGGCAACCAAGGTGGATCCCAATTATATGAGGTTAAAAAGCTGTTAATGAAAAAAATCTGGAATGATCTCTTTAAAACAATATAAGTGTTACGAAGGGGAGGCTCAGGCTGGAGATCCAAGTGCAGCGTTTATTAAAGTAGAGTGGTCGCACAGGCAGGGTCAAAACAGGAACAAACAGGAACAGTGAGGAACAGGCAGAATCATAGTCAAGGGACAGGCAAAGATCAGGACAGGCAGCAATGGGTCAAAAAACAGGAAACAGGCAGTAACGGAAACAGGAAACAGGCAGTAACGGCAACAAGGAACAGGCAGACAGGGAATACAGGGAAACGCTCGGAATTGCAACAACAGTTAAACAATACTTCGCGGTGAGGTGGTGTGAGTGGAAGTCCTTTATAGTCCTGATAATGAGCAGCAGCTGGGTGTGGTGATTAGTGATTAGTGTTAAGTGTGTGCAGGTGAGTGGCAGAGAGGATGATGGGAGATGTAGTCCGGGAACTGACAGGAACAGACGGTGATCATAACATAACGCCCCCCTCCCGGAAGGCGCGTCCTCGCGACCTAAAGGAACAGCTAGGGAGGGGGGTGTGGGTGCATTGGAGATCTAACAGTAGCCGGGAACGGGATCTCCAATGCAGCCCCAGGGACTCAGGCAGCCACGGTGGGTCAGGTGGCTCGGGCGGCCACAGCAGGTTAGGTGGCCTGGGCGGCCACGGCAGGTCGGGTGGTTCAGGCAACCACGGCAGGTCAGGTGGTTCGGACAGCCACAGCAGGTCAGGTGGCTCGGGCGGCCACGGCAGGTCAGGTGATTCGGACAGCCACGGCAGGTCAGGTGGCTTGGACGGCCACGGCAGGACAGAGTCCATACATGGCCCTAGTGGCCTACAGTCCATGAATGGCCATAGTAGTTCAGAGGCCCTTAAAGGCCATGGTTGAGCAGGGTCCCCACCCACAAGCTCCCCACCCCTAGGTATACTGCCCCCCCCCCCAAAAAGTTCTTGGGGAAATCAAGGGAGGCATTGGCGGGTTCATGGGCAAGGAGCTCGGGTGGCGCCAGCAGGGCAGATGGCCTGAGCGGCAGCGGTAGAGCAAATGGTCCAGGCGGTGGTGGCAGGGCCGACCAAGGCTGCTCTGTGGCCGTATCAAGGAGAGCGGGCAGTTCGGTGACGGCCTCCATGGCCGTATCAAGGAGAGCGGGCAGTTCGGTGACGGCCTCCATGGCCGTATCAGGGAGAGCAGACAGCTCCGAGACGGCAGCGGGCTCGGGCTGCTCCGGGACGGCAGCGGGCTCGGGCTGCTCCGGGACGGCAGCGGGCTCGGGCTGCTCCGGGACGGCAGCGGGCTCGGGCTGCTCCGGGACGGCAGCGGGCTCGGGCTGCTCCGGGACGGCAGCGGGCTCGGGCTGCTCCGGGACGGCAGCGGGCTCGGGCTGCTCCGGGACGGCAGCGGGCTCGGGCTGCTCCGGGACGGCAATAGAGCTCGAGTTCCTCAACGCACGTAGGACAGCCAAGACATAAAAAGTGAGCACAGCCCTCTGGGCCAAGACAGGACAGACCAGGAGAGCAGGCTGTGCTGGAGCGGACTCACTGGCTGGAGCGGACTCAATGGCTGGAACAACCCCTGCATCCTTGAGCACCGCAGGGGCGGCCATCTTGCCCGTGGGCACTGGCAAAGCAGCCATTTCGTCCATCGCGTTCAGGGTGCTTAAGTCCACTGCAATAGGCGAACAAGAGTCCATAGCAACCGGCGAGCTTGAGAGCGTTGAAACCGGCGAGCTTGAGAGCGTTGAAACCGGCGAGCTTGAGAGCGTTGAAACCGGCGAGCTTGAGAGCGTTGAAACCGGCGAGCTTGAGAGCGCTGAAACCGGCGAGCTTGAGAGCGCTGAAACCGGCGAGCTTGAGAGCGCTGAAACCGGCGAGCTTGAGAGCGCTGAAACCGGCGAGCTTGAGAGCGTTGAAACCGGCGAGCTTGAGAGCATTGAAACCGGCTGGCTTGAGTGCGAAGCGGCCGGCGGGCTTGAGTGCGAAGCGGCCGGCGGGCTTGAGTGCGAAGCGGCCGGCGGGCTTGAGTGCGAAGCGGCCGGCGGGCTTGAGTGCGAAGCGGCCGGCTGGCTTGAGTGCGAAGCGGCCACCGGGCTTGAGAGCGAAGCGCCCGACGGAGACTTGGGGATGCCAGCTGCTCGGACTGAAATCAACGGTGGATCGGTCACACTGGAACGCAACACTCTCCGCTCCCGGACTGATCTAGAGACCTGACGTGACTCTGGGCGATCAGCGGCGACGTGACTTTGCTCTGGGCGATCAGCGAAGGCGTGACGTTGCTCTGGGCGATCAGCGAAGGCGTGACGTTGCTCTGGGCGATCAGCGAAGGCGTGACGTTGCTCTGGGCGATCAGCGAAGGCGTGACGTTGCTCTGGGCGATCAGCGAAGGCGTGACGTTGCTCTGGGCGATCAGCGAAGGCGTGACGTTGCTCTGGGCGATCAGCGAAGGCGTGACGTTGCTCTGGGCGATCAGCGAAGGCGTGACGTTGCTCTGGGCGATCAGCGAAGGCGTGACGTTGCTCTGGGCGATCAGCGAAGGCGTGACGTTGCTCTGGGCGATCAGCGAAGGCGTGACGTTGCTCTGGGCGATCAGCGGAGACGTGACGTTGCTCTGGGCGATCAGCGGAGACGTGACTCATTGTTGCGGCCACCATTTGGTGAGTGTCATCTGGCGCGGCGGCCATCACACACCCAGACGAGGAATCGCGTTCCTCCGCGACACCCACAGTAAACGGAGATCCACTCAGTAGCAACGCCAGCTCTATATACTGTTCTAAAGTCCCATTTGGCTCATGTATTGGCATAATAGAGCTGAGCGGTTCAGACAGTCCCCCGCGAAAGAATGTCATAAGACATAACTCAAAGCATGTTAACGGAGCCAGTTCAATAAAGTCCAAAACATAATCTTCAATGGATCTGTCTCCTTGACGGAGACCGATCAACTGGGCGGATGGATTCATAATTGTTGAGACAGGAACACTCACGGTAGCTGCTGGATCTTGGTAGTGGCGAAGTATTCCGTTACGAAGGGGAGGCTCAGGCTGGAGATCCAAGTGCAGCGTTTATTAAAGTAGAGTGGTCGTACAGGCAGGGTCAAAACAGGAACAAACAGGAACAGTGAGGAACAGGCAGAATCGTAGTCAAGGGACAGGCAAAGATCAGGACAGGCAGCAATGGGTCAAAAAACAGGAAACAGGCAGTAACGGCAACAAGAAACGGGCAGACAGGGCAGACAGGGCAGACAGGGCAGACAGGGCAGACAGGGCAGACAGGGCAGACAGGGCAGACAGGGCAGACAGGGAATACAGGGAATACAGGGAATACAGGGAATACAGGGAATACAGGGAATACAGGGAATACAGGGAATACAGGGAATACAGGGAATACAGGGAATACAGGGAATACAGGGAAACGCTCGGAATTGCAACAACAGTTAAACAATACTTCGCGGTGAGGTGGTGTGAGTGGAAGTCCTTTATAGTCCTGATAATGAGCAGCAGCTGGGTGTGGTGATTAGTGATTAGTGTTAAGTGTGTGCAGGTGAGTGGCAGAGAGGATGATGGGAGATGTAGTCCGGGAACTGACAGGAACAGACGGTGATCATGACAATAAGGGTCATTGACGAATAAGGTTTTTAAAAGTGTAAAAAAAAAACCATAATGGAGATATAATTAATTTTGAAGTTTTATTACATGTTAAGAAATAGATTATGTGATTTTTATAATGAATTAACACTGCTTTTTTACTTTTTTACAAGATGGACAAAATTTGCCACCAAAAAAGTCATTCGGTTTTACCGTATGACACTAGGTTATACCGAATGACGATATTTTCAAACATTGCTAACAGGCTGATATCTAACTAGCCAGTTAGTTAGCTTGTTATCTATCTAACAAAAGGACAATCAAACATTTTATATTTAGTACAAGTTTTTTTAAATATTACAACATTTTACATGTTTTATAGCAGTTGACCTGATGTTTCTGGACATGTGTATAAGCAAGTGAAAACATGATTTTTTTAAAAATAGTTAAGAGTTAGTTACCTTTTTTTACGACTGGTCCTTTGCAGGTGTATGAATGATGTCACATTCTGTCAAATTATATTGAGCACATGACCAAAATGGCCCCTTTATACTGGTTACTCCAAATGACATCAATGAAATGTATTTCTCCGGACATTCTTTCTCATAACAAAGCAACGACTGCTAAACAATTTTAATACCATGTTGCACTATGTTGATATATGATGTTATAAAATCATGCCAGAATAAAAAATATATACATTTATTACATTTGAAGATATTTTAATCACAAATGAAATGGCTGTATTGGCATTTGGACGGTTAAAACAAATGAAGGTTTGGCAATTTAAAATCTTTAAAATACCAAAATATAATTAAAACCTTTTGGATTCAATAAAAGAGATCTAGTTGTACTTATATACTTTGGATGTCATATCTTTGTTTTTTTATTATTATTTAGGCCTTTGGACAAAAAAATGACCCGTCACATCATTGACCCTTAAACAATATATAAAAACTGCTTAAATGTCAATATAAGCTAGAGAATTTTATCCAGAACCAAATTTTATCCAAAAATTTAAAGATAAGTTACAGTAACAGTGCATCAAAAATGATTACAATGCCATTTCCATTTCTGTCATGTTCATACTTTCAAAAAAAAAGAAAAGTTATTTAATAAACCATTTTTCATTGTAAGAAAATTACCAGCAAATACACAAGTCAACCAGTGTGTTTAGGTCATTCAGTACGTTTCAACATGCAAGTTATTTTTTGTAATCAAGAATGGGTTTTACAGCCTATAGAATAGATATTTAAGCAAGACAGATAAAACATGTGAAAGCAAATATTCTTGACTGTCTTGACATTTTGAACATCCAACTTCACTTCAACAAGAACTGTTTCTGGCGAAAAAAAAAGGTCCATTGTTTACTGTCATGGTGTAGTGACTCACAATACACAAAACACCACTGACAAAGAAGTCACTTTCAAACAAAGCAGCAATTTGAGGGTCAATGCTCCAAATTTCCATGGAAAAACTTGAACCCGTTGTGAAATGTGCATGGGGAAATGTTTCGCCCTCACGCAAAATTCCCGTTTGCCAGATTTCTATTGAAATTACTGGATTTTACCACACAGAGCAAAGTTAAATGTAGTGATGCATGAAGCACAGTTCTGAAATAAGTCACTTCCAAACAAAGTAGCTTTCTAAGGGGAAGCATGGCGAATTTGCGAGATCAACTTGAAAATGAGCGAAATTTTTTTGCCCTCTATATGGATATATAATATAAAATATACAGGTGCATCTCAATAAATTAAAATGTCGTGGTTCATTTATTTCAGTAATTCAACTCAAATTGTGGAACTTGTGTATTAAATAAATTCAATGTACACAGACTGAAGTACTTTAAGTCTTCAGCAGACACGGACATGTTTACTTTAAGTTCTTTTAATTGTGGTGATTTTGGCTCACATTTAACAAAAACCCACCAATTCACTATCTCAACAAATTGGAATACTTCATAAGACCAATAAAAAAACAAACAAACAAAAAAAAAATTTTTTGTGAACTGTTGGCCTTCTGGAAAGTATGTTCATTTACTGTATATGTACTCAATACTTGGTAGGGGCTCCTTTTGCATTAATTACTGCCTCAATTCAGCGTGGAATGGAGGCGATCAGTCTGTGGCACTGCTGAGGTGTAATGGAAGCCCAGGTTTCTTTGACAGTGGCCTTCAGCTCATCTGCATTAATTGGTCTCTTGTTTATCATTTTCCTCTTGACAATACTCCATAGCTTCTCTATGGGGTTCAGGTCTGGTGAGTTTGCTGGCCAGTCAAGCACACCAAAACCATGGTCATTTAACCAACATTTGGCAGTGTGGGCAGGTGCCAAATCCTGCTGGAAAATGAAATCAGCATCTTTAAAAAGCTGGTCAGCAGAAGGAAGCATGAAGTGCTTTAAAATTTCTTGGTAAACGGTTGCAATGACTTTGGTTTTCAAAAAACACAGTGGACCAACACCAGCAGATGACATTGCACCCCAAATCATCACAGACTATGGTAACTTAACACTGGACTTCAAGCAACTTGGGCAATGAGCTTCTCCACCCTTCCTCCAGACTCAAGGACCTTGGTTTCCAAATGAAATACAAAACTTGCTCTCATCTGAAAAAAGGACTTTGTACCACTGGGCAACAGTCCAGTTCTTCTTCTTTAGCACAGGTAAGATGCCTCTGACATTGTCTGTGGTTCAGGAGTGGCTTAACAAGTGGAATACAACAACCGTGGCCAAATTCCTTGACACATCTGTGTGTGGTGGCTCTTGATGCCTTGAACCCAGCCTCAGTCCATTCCTTGTGAAGTTCGCCCAAACTCTTGAATCGATTTTGCTTGATAAGCCTCTCAAGGCTGTGGTTCTCTCAGTTAGTTGTGCATCTTTTTCTTCCACACTTTTTCCTTCCACTCAACTTTCTGTTAACATGGCTTGGATACAGCACTCTGTGAACAGCCAGCTTCTTTGGCAATGAATGTTTGTGCCTTACCCTCCTTGTGTCAGATCAGCAGTTTTCCCCATGATTATGTAGCCTAGTGAACCAAACTGAGAGACCATTTTGAAGGCTAAGGATGTTTTGAGTTGATTAGCTGATTGGCATGTCACCATATTTTAATTTATTGAGATAGTGAATTGGTGGGTTTTTGTTAAATGTGAGCCAAAATCATCACAATTAAAAGAACCAAAGACTTAAAATACTTCAGTCTGTGTGCACTGAATTTATTTAATACACAAGTTCCACAATTTGAGTTGAATTACTGAAATAAACAAACTTTTCCACAACATTCTAATTTATTGACATGCACCTGTAAATCTTCTGTTGGTCATACATTTTCACGTGATACGAATTCATAGTTCAGAGTTTACCAAACTTGAATGTTGGAACGTAACAAAATGCAAAACATTTTTGCTTTAGCTTCCTGTCTCCCGCATTCAAATGCATAAAAATGGAGGTCAATGGAACAAAAAGTGTAGTGTGACCACCCCTTTACTATTGAAATGATTGGTAAATGTGCAACGATAAATGTGACCAAATATTAAGCATTTAAAGCTCATAATCTATGTGGAGTGACCAACTTGAACTTGAAGTTCTTCCGTTATTCCTTTTAAAAGAGTGAAATTCCAGTAATGGACCTGCCCTGTATCATTCTTACTCATTTCATCAAGAGGTCAGTTACTACTGACATCAACCAGCGAATTTCCAACCCGGGGTTTCTGTTTTGTTTAGTCATGTTGTATTTGGCCAGACATACAGATTGATAAACTAAACTATCGTGATTACGCTTGAGAAAAATGAAGAAACCTCTGTTTGTTACTGGCAGTCAAGCCATGGTAAAAATGATGCTTCACCCTCAACAAATGTTTGCAATTATATGGATTCCTGCCCACCCTGTCTCTTGCGTCAGAGGGTCTACAGACCCAGACCGCACATCTGGGAATGATTAAAAGAGGAAACAGAGGTCTCTGAGTAAGAGGTACTGTGTAGGCCTCATACAGCATGTTCATGCTCCTGTCATTTCTGTTTCACTTCTAACAGAGCACTTGATTGCCACAACAAAGCTACATCACAACAGCAACCACATATGAATCCGCTTCATTGATAAAGTAAATGCCTGTAACAGCCACTCTTCACTGTACTCATATTCGTATACCACAATTATACAACAAATAATAATTGATAATGTGATCTTGTACTTAGGTTAAAAACTTAAAAGTTATAATACAAAATAAATAAATAAATAAATAAAAATAATTTACTTTGTATAATTCCAAACCTGAATTACTTTTTTTCTTTGACAAAGATATTTTGCCAAATGTTTTTGTCCATATGTGGGGTCCAATGTTTTGAAGCCAATTGGCTTTCAATGTATGGACAAAACAGCTGAAACATTGTTCAAAATATCTTATCTTTTTATTTCACAAAAGAAAGTAAGTCATACAGGTTTGGAACAACATGAGGGTGGGTAAGGCTATGTTCAGACTGTCAGTCAAAATCGGTTTATATCCGATTGAAATCCATTCAGATATAGCAAGTGTGAACGGCAAATCAGTTTCAATTCATATGTGGTTTGAAATCGCATTTCTGGAAACCCATTTCAGTCTGACTGATCTGATTGGATTTTGCTTGGTTTGTGTGACTTTCTCACGTAACGTAAACGTCATATGTTGTTATAGGAAACATGCTGAAAGTTGCTACAGAAACAAGTCTACAGTTCATAGTATATAATAATAGAGCCCTGAATGTAATACAAACAATTTAAATGAAATGGAGGAAAATATTTGTCACAGTTTGAGTTCTCTTCATGACTGTTTCTATGTTGGTTTTCTTGTTCTGTAAATTAGTTCTCTCCCCTGCCTGTTTGTATCCATGGTCACTGATTGCTTTAGTATTCTGTTCAGGTGTGTCTTGTCAGTTATCTAGTTAGTTCCTCATTTCACTGTGTATTTAAGCCCTGTGTTTAGTTCAGTTGTTTGTTGTGTTTACCCGGTTGTTCTGTTTGTGTTTCTTAGTCAAGAGTGTTTTATTTCTAGTAATTTTGTTAAACAGATCAGCGTGTGACAATATTTACATATAAGTATTATTTCTAAATACTGATGAAGTGACAGAGGATCAACAATTGTTAGCATGTCTGGCCAGTCAAAACACTTTTTACAAGGCATTCACATTCCTTTTGAAACTCCATTGTAATATCCTTTGATCAGAATTATGGGGTACATATATGCAAAATTAGCAAACCAAGATCATAAACTTATGTGGTGTCCAGAGTTTTTAATATCTTGTTACTTACTGCCAAATAATTGTTTAAATCCTATTTTTGTCCTATTATGGTCTTGATATTGCTGCCTGTAGTTGGCAGATTGTTTTCACAGGACTGGCAGTTTCTATAGATGAAATGTTCCCCCCCCCTTCAATTGACATCCAATTACAGACACATTCTGCTGGACTCCAACAGTGTTTAAAAAAAAAAAAAAAAAAAAAAAACATTATTTGTCTCCACAGTTTCATGATAATTGTCACCAAACATTGTTGTTGTTTTTTTTTTTTTAAACTTAGGAAAGAACTGTTCTCATTAACATCTTTGAAGATATGACTAAGTTTCAAAGCCCCATCTCATATCTGATAGTTAGCATCACATCTGATAGCAAGGATAGTTAGTTCTCTCTGGGAAACTCTTGAGAGTAATTTCAAATCGGACAGGTTTACTTAATTTAGAAATTTTTAGAACTTTGTAATGGTTATATATACACCGATCAGGCAAAACATTATGACCACCTTCCTAATATTGTGTTGGTCCCACTTTTGCTGCCAAAACAGCCCTGACCCGTCGAGGCATGGACTCCACTAGACCCCTGAAGGTGTGCTGTGGTATCTGGCACCAAGATATTAGCAGCGGATCCTCTAAGTTGTGAAGTGGGGCCTCCATGGATCGGACTTGTTGGCCAAGCCAACACTGCAAACTCGTTGTGCTCCTCAAACCATTCCTGAACCATTTTTGCTTTGTGGTAGAGTGCATTATCCTGCTGAAAGAGGTCACAGCCACCAGGGAATACCATTTCCATGAAAGCATGTACATGGTTTGCGACAATGCTTAGGTAGGTGGTATGTGTCAAAGTAACATCCACATGGATGGCTGGACCCAGCAGAACCCAAAGCATCACTGCCTCCGCCGGCTTGCCTTTTATCCCATAGTGCATCCTGATCTCATGTGGTCCCCAGGTAAGCATCGCACACACACACACACGTCCATCCACGTGAGGTAAAAGAAAACGTAACTCTTAAGACCAGGCTTCTTCCATTGCTCTGTGGTCCAGTTCTGATGCTTACATGCTTTCGGCGGTGGACAGGTGTCAGCATGGGCACCCTGACTATGCAGCCCCATACACAACAAACTGTAATGCACTGTGTATTCTGACACCTTTCTATCAGAACCAGCATTAACTTCTTGAGCAATTTGAGCTGTAGAAGCTCGTCTGTTGGATCGGACCACACGGGACAGCCTTCACATGCATCAATGAGCCTTGGCCGCCCATGACCCTGTCGCAGATTCACCACTGTTCCTTCCTTGGGTCACTTTTGATAGATACTGACCACTGTAGACCGGGAACACCCCACAAGAGCTGCAGTTTTGAAGATGTTCTGACCCAGTTGTCTAGCCATCACAATTTGATCAAATCCTTACACTTGCCCATTTTTCCTGCTTCTAACACATCAACTTTGAGGACAAAATATTCACTTGCTGCCTAATATATCCCACCCACTAACAGGTGTCGTGATGAAGAAATAATCAGTGTTACTCACTTCACTTGTCAGTGGTCATGATGTTATGCCTGATCGGTGTATATAATATATATATATATATATATATATATATATATATATATATATATATATATATATATATATATAAAATACAGTAAATGTATTTGTTGCATCATATATGTACTTATTTTAGTTTGTGATTGAGACTTGGCTGACAGTTGTTGCTGGTTTTGAAGTTTTAACAGCCAGTGAATAAAGAAGCACTTTTTTTTAAAACTGTACATAAAGTCCCTTAGACATAAAAATCCAGAGGCACAGGCAAGGATTGCATCTTTGAATTAAAATAAACTATTTTCCACTTTACGTTTATACCATGTAGTCTTCTATTTTGGGTGTTTTCTCTGTCATGACCTCAGCATTGAGTTGGCGGACATCTTATCTCAGAGAAGATAAGTAGAGGTAAGGAGGTGCCAAAAGAGACGAGAAGCAGAAAAATATTACCAGTGGTAATGATGATAATCAACAAAAGTCATCCCCAAAAACCTGCTTATTTAAATGTATTTGTAATTTATGAAGAAGAAAAAAATACATTAGGTTTTTAAATCTGAAGCACTGAGATAAAATCCAGACAATGTGATAAAATTTGCAGGTCTAAAATACACATTGTCCTAGCAAACATTATGGAAAATTGCAGTGATGTACAATGAAGTATTCCCCTCGCCCAGTTTGGTCTTAATGGGTTGTTAGGACAACAGCAGCAAAACACTGAGTAAAGACTGTAAAAAGAGTAACGCCTTGAGTCACGTCTGGCTATATTTAGTAGCGTAAAGAAGGCTTTATAACTTGAGTTAGTGGTACACCCTCACTCATACTCTCAGATTCATTGCCTCTACTATGTTCTCCCAGTCACTTACAAAAACTCACTTCGATATAAAAATATTTAAAGTGCGTTATTCTTAAATAATTTGGTCCTGATTCAAAAGGGAATTGCCTTTACCGGTGAAAAATTAATTTTCCTTAATAATTTATTGCTTTTCCCATGTTTAACAGTGAATAAAATATTTCTTTTTTTCTGTGGATCTTGTTTCTTGGACTGGATCAGAATCACTGATCCCAATCTGATTGGATAACCAGTACAGCACCCTATGGACAAGGAGAGATGAAATAAAACAAAAAGTGAAAATTTTGAATTTCGAATGGAAACATGTCCAGGTCACATTTCATAATGTGACCAAAATTAAGAGAAAATATAAATAAATCATATTGAACATAAGGAAAAACAATTTTTAGTAGTATTTTGTGCATACATAAGTCTAATGTTAGGACCACTAAGATTTTTTGTATATTTACATGAATTTCATGTAATTCAATTTTAAACAATACAAATATTCTTATGAATTTAATCTCACTTTAGCTAAACAATGTCTTAGCTGCTGACATTTGATGATCCAATTCAATCATACATCAAGGAAAAATGACTTCACATAACCAATCATCACATTTGTGTTGTGTTATTTTGTTTTTCCTATTCTTCTGGGTTTATTTGACCTGTACCCTCTACTGCACAGGCGTGAGTTTGTATTTCCTTCAGCCTGAGGATTTTTCATTTTACTTTTGGTGTAAAAGGGCCTTTGCATTTGCCAAAAAAAAAGAACTTTGGGGTAGTGGGGTTTTGTGTAACACATTGCTTTTAAAAGTAACTTTCCCCAACACTGGTGGCCATTAATCGTTATCTGAGAACTGTGAAGATGCAAATGTGTTATAATATTTAAAATATTAAGTTAAAACTCATACTTCAAATAAATATTTTTAGGGTTCGACTAACAAAAAAAGTTTGGGAATCCTTGTTATAAGACTGTTCTAATGTTTTACTTTTCAATAAAATAGAATATAAAATAAAATAAATAAATAAAACTAAATTAAATTAAAATAAAAGAAATGAAATAAAATGGGAATTATAGGAATTCCAATGAATAATTACTGTGAAAATTAAGAAAATTATTACCCTAGCAT
The DNA here is from genome assembly GCF_024489055.1 of Chanodichthys erythropterus. NCBI lineage: Eukaryota > Metazoa > Chordata > Actinopteri > Cypriniformes > Xenocyprididae > Chanodichthys > Chanodichthys erythropterus. The sequence continues at coordinate 29,958,713 of NC_090222.1, forward strand.
GAGGAAGACAAGCAGAAACATTGCAGTCAGACAGGTGGTGAGAAGGGCAGGACTGGGCATCCACAAGGTAAATGGATCCTTAGGGGACACTGGAGGGAACTTGCCTCCTGGGAGGAGAGCCTGTTCAAATACATCCTGTAGTTCTACATGGCCTAACTGTGCCAGAGGGACCACTGAGGTGGAAACCACAGACATTTGGTATAAAGGAAGTGAGATCAGTAATAGCAACAGCACAGGAATGTTATTCTTTTTCATATGTGCGTGGTCACCTGTGAGGTAGAAGTAGATACGGACAAGAGAGTGTTCCTGAGAGAATATTTCACACTGGTAGGTGCCTGAGTGCTCTGGCCGGGCAGAGGAGATGAAGTAAAGTGGATCCACTCCAACCGTGACCTCATCAAACCGATCCATCAACATCGTTCTCTCCTGTATTTCAATTTCAGCATTTGTAAGTACAAAAAAAGAATGGTAAGGAAATTTAGCAAGTGGGACTATATCAAAAATATAAAAATAACAAATATATAAGGCTATATAGCCTCCTCTAATTTTGTTAAATTCTGCAGGAAACATACAGTAATTTTGTCTAAAAAAAAAAAAAAACAAGATGAATGAATAAATGAATTTATGACATTCTGTAATTTTGCCTGCATAAAAAATATTTTAAAGATTATTGCAACATTCCCCTCTAATTGGTAAATTCTACATACTATAAACAAACATACTATAATTTTGTCTGCATTTGAATAATATATATTTTTTTTTAAATGAATGGATGGATAGCCTATAATTTTGTCTGCATAAAAAAATAAAAACAATATAAATGAATAGATTAATTTATGACATACACTGTAATTTTGTCTGCATAAAAAATATTGCTACTTTCCCCTCTAATTTTGGTAAATTCTACAGCAAACATACTATAATTTTGTCAGCATTTAAAAAAAAAAAAAAATGATGGATGGATGGATACCCAGTCTGCAGGAAACACTATAATTTTGTCTGATTAAAAAGATAAAAACAAGGGGAATTAATGAATCAATGAATAAATGAATGAAATAGTAATTATTATTAGTTTTCCTCATTGGTCATTTTAAACTTTGTCAGCCATTCATGATTTGAAGCGATTTCCTCCTCACCACTGCATATCTCCAGACAATCTCAGCATCTGTGGGCAGCAGGAAAGGGACCTTACACCACATCTGAGTCCTGTTGTTTTCCTGTACAGTGATTTGCTTCACTGTAAAAGCACACACATTACACACACAAAAATACATTGGACACAGATCTGTAACACTTCACCTTGCAATTGAATTCCTTTTGTCAACAGAAGGACAGAGGCAGCACAGTCTGCCCACCATTCACCTAATTATAATATTTAAACAGAGTCTCTGGAGAGAGCAGCCAAGGAAAAGATACGTTGAGCAGTAATTGTAGCTGTGCTGAGTGGAAATGAATACCACAGTGTGTGGGAGAGGGCCTGCCATCTTAGGTGACCCACAGGGCTATCTGTGCGAAATGATATTATGTGTGAAAGTGTGTCAGGGCCCAAGGTTTCGTTTAACAACTTTGCTGTACTCTTAAGTAGAGTTAAAAGCTATAGATGTCTGCGCTGTGTAAATGCCGTTACATAATTACAGAGGTGGTTCTGTCAGGTTGAGTTATAACATATCCATCATGTCAAGTGTGGAGAGAGTGGGTGGGTGCGGGGCTGCATAGAACTACATATCATAGTAGATTGAACAGAAAACTGCACACGTGAAGGAGCCTGTCAACTCACCAGGGCAATCCAGCGGGAACTCACAGGAGTCGTACTGACAGGTCATGCAGTTATAAACAGCACCTTGCGCCTGGAAACCTAAAGAATACATTTTATCCCATTTATATTACAACCTGAATTCTGGAAATGTTGGGACGTTTTTTAAATTTGTATAAAATGAAAACTAAAAGACTTTCAAATTACATAAGCCAATATTTTATTCACAACAGAACATAAATAGATAACAAATGTTTAAACTGAGAAATTTTAAAAATTTTTGCACAAAACGAGCATTTCAAATTTGATGCCTACAGGTCTCAAAAGAGTTGGGTCAGGGGCATGTTTACCATGGTGTAGCATCTCCTCTTTTTTTCAAAACAGTGTGAAGACGTCTGGGCATCAAGTTTATGAGTTTTTGGAGTTTTGGTGTTTAAATTTGGTCCCATTCTTGCCTGATATAGGTTTCCAGCTGCTTAAGAGTTTGTGGTTGTCTTTGACGTATTTTTCTCTATAAATGAAAGATCTGGACAGCAGGCAGGCCAATTCAGCACCCGGACTCTTCTACGACGAAGCCATGCTGTTGTAATAGCTGCAGTATGTGGTTTTGCACTGTCCTGCTGAAATACACAAGGCCTTCCCTGAAATAGATGTCATCTGGAGGGGAGCATATGTTGCTCTAAAACCTTTATATACCTTTCAGCATTCATAGTGCCTTCCAAAACATGCAAGCTGCCCATGCCGTATGCACTTATGCACCCCTATACCATCAGAGATGCTGGCTTTTGAACTGAACGCTGATAACATGCTGGAAGGTCTCAATCCTTTTCAGCCTGGAGGACACAGCGTCCGTGATTTCCAACATGAATGTCAAATTTGGGCTCGTCTGACCATAGAACACTTTTCCACTTTGAAACAGTCCATTTTAGATGAGCCTTGGCCCACAGGACACGACGGCGCTTCTGGACCATGTTCACATATGGCTTCCTTTTTGCATGATAGAGCTTTAGTTGGCATCTGCAGATGGCACGGCGGATTGTGTTTACCAACAGTGGTTTCTGGAAGTATTTCTGGGCCCATTTAGTAATGTCATTGACACAATCATGCCGATGAGTGATGCAGTGTCGTCTGAGGGCTCGAAAGACCATGGGCATCCAATAAAGGTCTTCGGACTTGTCCCTTATGCACAGAGATTTCTCCAGTTTGAATCTTTTGATGATGTTACGCACTGTAGATGATGAGATTTGCAAAGCCTTTGCAATTTGATATTGAGGAGCATTGTTTTTAAAGTATTCCACAATCTTTTTACACACTCTTTCACAGCTCTGCACATCTTTAATTCTGAGAGACTCTGCCTCTCTAAGACATCCCTTTTGTAGCTAATCATGTTACAGACCTGATATCAATTAACTTAATTAGTTGCTAGATGTTCTCCCAGCTGAATCTTTTCAAAATTTCTTGCTTTTTCAGCCATCTGTTGCCCCCATGCCAACTTTTTTGAGACCTGTAGCAGGCATCAAATTTGAAATGAGCCGACTTAGTGTATAAAAGTGTAATTTTTCTCTGTTTAAACATTTGTTATGTTATCTATGTTCTATTGTGAATAAAATATTGGCTCATGTGATTTGAAAGTCTTTTAGTTTTCATTTTATTCAAATTTAAAAAACGTCCCAAGATTTCCGGAATTCGGGTTGCATAATACTTTTTTTAAACTATTTGAAAATAAAAAAGCATGTTTTTTTGGAAAAGAAGTGTGTGGAATAGCTTGAATATTGTTATCTAAAATAAAAGATTTTTAGAGTTTAGAGTTTTAAACTTTTTGGTGCCGTGGATCCCCAAACATGATAATCCCCTAGCAAAAAGATCCCCTTTCTAAAATATAAAGGCAGCTATATAATTTCATGTACAAACTTTGTACTGTGAAAAATAAAACTATTATAAATATTTGTAATATATGATCTGGAACCGGACTTCTTTTTTGTGTACCATGATCTGTCAATAGAAAAAGTTGTGATTTCTGATTTCTTCAGTGTTAACAATAATAATGTCAGATTTTGTCAATTTAAACTATTTGTTATTATTAATAAAAAACATTTCAGTGAACACTCTAGATTAAAAACCCTCTTCTGAAGAATCAACAAAGAAATGATGGAACCCATACATTTCTACAAGAACTCTAAACACGGTCAGTGGTTCTTAAGGCCAATTCACACCACACTGACAGACTGTGTCAACCTGGACAATCACCAGATTACAATACCTCAGACGTCCTATGACCTGACAAGCGACGCTTCAGCATATTCAATCTGTGAAAACACACTCGGATAGACACCAACAGGGGCAACACACTGATCCAACAAAACCCAACGAAGTGTCTGTTGGTGTGGTGGGAATTGGCCTTTACAGGAACACCATCATAAGAGAAATGAGTTCCTTTAGTACTCAGTGGGATATTTGGGGCACCTTAGATGCCTAAAGATTCTCCAAAGGTTTCTGACAGTCTAGCAATCTGAGAGACCTCAAATTACATTACAAGCACTTTTTCCATCAGGAGGGTCATGACATAGAGGTAACTCACCACATGGGGGAAAACATCCAGAGGCTGCAAGAAATGATATAAAAAAAACACTTTAAGATACTGCAATATCCATGTGCAAGGAATGTATAGTAGTTTAATAGTTATTAATACTGAGATGGCTGGGATGATGTTGTGAGGCTAAAGAAATAATGAAGAGAGAAATATGAGGAAATTGTGATAAAACTCATAGAAAAAAAAAGTGAGAGCAGTTTTGAAGATGAAGGCTCAGGTCCAGGTTTTCATGGTTTACCAAGCAAAAGAAATGAAGTGATAATGTGAGTCTCACCTCTGGGCAGCTTTGAGGCTGCTGCAATGAAATTGTTTGCTGCTGCCTGTAACCTGAACTCATACACTGTATCTGAAAAAAAGGGAGGAGATGGGAGGACAGAACCATTTATCTCAATTCGGCTCAAAGTGTGCATGTCAGTGATTATGTATGTCTGTTCTATCAGGCTCTCTCCCTGACATTTCATGTTAGTCTCTGTCTGTCTTTTCCGCTTTCCCCAGTTTGAAAGAAAGATGGGCTCTGTACTTAAAATGCTGCATCAACAACTTAATTATTGAACAATTAGAAATCACCTTAAGTAAGCACTTCTTTTTGAAACATTTCAAGAATCTGTATTTTCTCTGAAGCAGGCCGATGATATCAATTATTGTTGTATTAGGTAAAACTTGTAATCAAACCACTGGAACGGACAGGTTTACAGCTTTACCATATCCAGCTTGTCATAAATACACTGCGTTTCTGGGTGCGGAAAGTGTAAGCAATCACTTCACATTTGTACACATCAGTTTTCAGAATATGTTATGTAAGAAACTGAGTCTAGGCATGTGTATCCTTTGTAATCTAGGTATTGTTGGAGTCCACTGATAAGAACATCAACATTTAGCCTACTATTTCAAATTAATCACAGCTGAAAGTAAATATTTAGCCTCCTCTGTTGTCTCCAGATAAATCCTTCTACAGGTTGTTGGTTATAGCCTTAATAAATATTCACAGCCTAGGTCTGGTCCCAAACAAACACAGTTTATCACTTAGTTGCTGAATATATTTAAATGAATTAGATTAATCTGTTACCATTATTTGTCTGCTCGTCAAATTCCTCCACTATAGGCATAATTTCAGCCATCAAGATATTCTTCAGCATCAAGTCATAGCCTCTTCCTGAGAAGGAAATACAAAACAATAGCTGAACACAACAATAAACTGTAAAAATGACTTTTGCATGTTTTCATCAATGTTTCAAATTTCATCCAATTTAATTAGGCCACTATTTAAGAAAACCTAGCTGAAATTCATAAAACAGAGTAAAAATGACAGAAATTAGTGACAAGTTAAATAGGACACATTTCAATCTTACATAGTGAAGAAAAGATTGTACAGTGTGGAAAACTGCGAAAGTGACCACTTCTTCCAAACGATAAACATCGATGACATTTTTATACTTTACATTTTATACAATGGAAAATAAAACAGATAACAAAATATCATTGCGCTGTAGCTTTGTTGCATAGCAACTTTGTGTTACATTAGGAACTAGGCCTAAACCAGCAGAAGATAACATTCATGAATTTGCGTACTAAAGAAAAATAATTTAATAAAACAACATTTAATAATATTTAGCTTGTTAACTTTTTATTATAACAATAAACGTATTATAAACTAAGGTGACCAGATTTCTGAATTGGAAACCGGGGACATTTCCTATTTGAATGGTCAAAATATCACCGAAATCTCATATGTTATTAACTATTAATAAAAAACGGGGACAATACATTTTTGAAGGTTTTTATTTTTTAATTGTTCACTGTAAACCCTAATAATTTAAGACTACTCAAATGATTTGAGGAAAGTGATTCCCTCAGTTGAATTGAGTAATGGGGTAATTGACAACTCAATTTAATTGAGTTGACCTAATGTGGTCTTTTCATTGAATTAACTTAAATGTTTAAGTACAGATAACTTAAAAGATAAATATGGGTTCCCTATATCATTACATTAATAATAATAATGATTTAATTTTATTATTAGGATTTTTGGTCTGGTTTTAATACAATTCACCAAAAAGCTATTACAATACTAACCAGGCCTAACTAAAAAAAGTATTACACTACTTTGAAAAATCACATTACAAAATTAAAACAACATAAATATGAGATAAGATAAATAAAATGGCATTTAACAAATATTTTTAACATTTATTATTGAATTTAATATTTTCATTTTCATGAGCTGTACAGAAATTACAACTTTTTAAACGTTTAACTATTATTTTGCATTTTAGACTCATTTTAAGCACTAAGTAAGTTGCAAGTGTATTATTATTTTATTATAATTGTTTTATTCATATCTGAGTCAGGGGCGGAGCTACGGGTGGGCCTGGGCCCACCCAGATTGACAGCTTGCCCACCCAGTCAGATCCAGGGAAATATATATATTATATGGGTGTCGGAACCATTGTCACCATTGTACTTTTTAAGACCAATATATTGGACCCACTCACTTTTACCGTCTCTAATTCAGCATTTGTCTAATCCCCCCAGGTGATGCTACTCCACAAACCACCAACAACAGAACATAAAAAATATCAAAAATACAGATAGTTTTTAAAACATCACCAAGTAAAACACGTTTACAAAGAAACGTCTCTTTCGGACCACAACAAACGGGACACTTTTCAGACGCGCATTCCACCTTCGCCTCGGCGCCAGGCGCAAGTCAAATGAGCGCGGAAAAGGTAGCTTCAGTTGAACAGCAGTGAACCGTGGTCAGATGAGAAGGTGTTGTCAGGCTATGCCAGTAAAACTCAAATCAGCCATTAGGCTATAGCCTACTGTGCTCGAGGCGAGAACTCAAGAATTGCTCGCGCAAATGAGGCAGCGCGCGCTGCATATTACTTTAATTATAGCTTAACTAAAGCGAAAAGAAGCTACGGGCATGCACCGTCGTTATTCTGTTGTAAATTAAATCATGAAATTACCAAATCTATCTATCTATATATAAATTGCATAAAATAAATTTGGAGGGAGGACCCATTGTTTTTGCTTCCGACGCCCATGGATCGCCTCTTATTTAACACAGACACGAATTTCTTATCGAATGGAGATGTTTCTTTCTTTTAATAGCCTACAATTATTCGCAATGTTCATTTTTGAGACGTTTCAGAAAGATTCTCGCAGCTGAAAGCGCACCCTGTTTTTTATTTATTTTATTTTACAAAAGTACAAGGTTTTGTTGTTATTGTTAGCGTAGCCTACACGAATAAAATAGATCATTTGTAGTCTTGACGAAAGACTTGTTGTTTCTGTCATGAGGAAAAAATCCATCAGAACGTGCCGGCGCGTTCGTCGGCCAGAGGGATAAAAATAGCCAATTTAGTTTCATATTTATATTTAAATATTAGGCTATAGAGCTTGTTAAATTTCTGATTATGAAAAGTGAATAGCATGACGGATGCGCAATGTCGGGAGACATGCAGCGGGTCAGACATGAGTTTGACCACTTCATTAAGTTTTGTTTTATAGTAAGCCTTTCTTTAAAGGGAATTTCTTTTTGTAGAAATTGTATCTTAATTTCAATCACTGTTTCATCAACCAATTGCCTATATTTAATAAATAGGAAGAAAACCAAAAACGTCGGGTGGAATGTATTGAAGTGCGTAACAAACGAACATGTTTCGGTGGCCTTTGACTAAGGCTGAAGCAATATTCTGTTTTTAATTAATTTCTTAAATAAATAAATATAAATTCATTCGATGAATCTGAACATATGTTTACATGAACCCTAAATAAAGTGATCAGGTTAATGTGTGAGCGTTTGTCACAAGTTTCAAATCAGGATTTTTTTTTTTTTTTTTTTTTTTTATCGTAAGCTGACTTTTTTAAAATTTTTATTTATCCATATAGCTGCCTGTTACTATGCCAGGTTATTTCCAAATATGTGATTATTATTATTAGGTTATTTTTTTAATCAGTTGGTGCTGTTGGTTCAGGTTGTAACTGCAGTTTTGTCTTGTTCTTATCTCGTAGATTTACTTGAATTTATATTGTCACGTAATATTATATTAAATAACGTAATGCCATACCTTGACTTTTTGTGAACTGACGCCACTTAGGGACGGTCCATCATTTTTTCCCCTCCCAAATTAAGCAAGTTGAAAAACATGGGATGATGCGAATTATTCTGGCCCACCCACACTTTTAGAGGCCCACCCACCATCCACTTTCTGCCTCCGCCACTGATCTGAGTGTACCTTCACCTCGTGATACAGTTTGCCTACTTTAAGACGTGTTTGTAAATTTCTGCTTGTCCAAAACAATTCCGCACCCTGTTGAAGCCCTGTTATAAAACACAAAACCGTATTACTTTAATTTATCATGAATAGTTAGTATGTTACTATCTTAAAAGTTGAAACCAATAACGATGTTTCTTTTGATAATTGATTTGATGATAATGGCGCTCTGCTCTGGTCCAGGTTACCTTTTTCATGAAGTAGTGGCGCGCGCGACCAAGTGTAGCAGTGACAGTGTAGCTGCACGGCCACGGCCCCCTCTGTTGGTGAATATAATTACTACACGATTGCTCCGATAACCAACAGGCTGCTGTGTGTTGGTAGGGCGTTTTTGCAATGTATTTGCGGATTATTTTGATCGAGCTATAAAACGGGGACATTTCCAGGGACTGCTCCAGTCGGGGACGGAGCACCAGAAACCGGGATTGTCCCCGGAAAACGGGGGCGTCTGGTCTGGTCAAACGCAAAACGACCCTCGAGGCCGTGCCGTCCTTTAGTTGTGACGACACCAAGCACAAATTCTCGTACAGTAGACATTGCTTAGTAGCATAATAATACTAGTATATGTGATTTCTTAATTCGTACCTACTTTCCCTGCCTCCGTTACGCTCGATTCATTGTTGAATATGCGATCCAGTGTTTTGAAACAAGAGTCTACATTCCTTATATTGTATTCGGTAAGAATATGGCCCCAACACAAACGAAGACTGTCATTGACATCGATAAAGCACTGATAACAATTCAAAGCTGTGCTAATAAACGAGCTGAAAAACAACAGCTTCACAATCAACACAGACATTTCTGTTTTTAGCTACTGGAACTGTTACTGTGTTATTCTTCAAATTTCTTGAGAAATTAATATGAAACTAAACATCTTGATAAAATTCAGTTGAATGATTACATCATCATGACGAAATAGTTAGGCCTATTACATTAGCCCAGCAATACAGATAATAAGATGGTGATTATTTGTGTTACAATTTAAATATAACTCTAATGATGCAGTTTCAATCAATTACAGCAGGCGTGTCCAATCCTCCTGGATGATCACATGACTGCTCTGAAGAGTTCATCTCCAACCCCAATTAAACACACCTGAACCAGCTAATCAAAGTCTTACTAGCCATACTAGAAACTTCCAGGCAGTTGTGTTGAGGCAAGTTGGAGCTCAACTCTGACAGTGGCCCTCCAGGACCAATTTTGGACACCCCTGTGTTATAGGCTTAAGGTGCCGTCATATCACGACCGTTAATTTCGCAAGTTCAAAGTCTAGTGTGACCGCGGCTTTATAGTTTTCTTAAAGGGCTAGTTCACCCCAAAATTAAAATGATGTCATTTAGTACTCACTTTCATGTTGTTCCACACCCGTAAGACCTTTGATCATCTTTGGAATACAAATTAAGATATTTTTGATAAAAAACGATGACTCAGTAAGGCTTGCATCGCTAGCAAGCAAGAACACTGCCCAGAAAGCTATACTAAGAACATATTTAAAACAGTTCATGTGACTACATTGGTTCAACCTTAATATTATAAAGCAACGAGAATATTTTTTGTGCACCAAAAATAACAAAACAGCAATTTTATTCAACAATATCTAGTGATTGGCGATTTCAAAATACTGCTTCATGAAGCCTCGAAGCTTTAGGAATCTTTTGTTTTGAATCAGTTATTTGGAGCGTGTATCAAACTGCCAAACTCACATTAACTATTGAAGTTTCAAAACACTTATAACATAAAGAAGCCTCGTTTACTGAAATCTTGTGATTTTGGTGCTCTGAAACAATGATTCAAAACAAAAGATTCCTGAAGCTTCATGAAGCAGTGTTTTGAAATCACCCATCACTAGATATTGTGGAATAAAGTCACTATTTTGTTATTTTTGGCACACAAAAAGTATTCTTGACACTTTATAATATTAGGGTTGAACCACTGTAGTCTCATGAACTGTTTGAAATATGTTTTTAGTACTTTCTGGGCATTGAAAAAGGGAGTGTTATTGCTGGCGATGCAAGCCTCACTGAACCATCATATTTTATCAAAAATATCTTAATTTGTGTTCCTAAGATGAACAAAGGTCTTACGGGTCTGGGACAATATGAGGGTGAGTAATAAATTACATAATTTTCATTTTTGAAACCCTTTAAAGAGTTAGTCCACCCAAAAATGAAAATTCTGTTTCACCTAAAAACTAAAATACATCATTACTCACTACTACTTTCCAAATTATTTTTTTCTGTGGAACATAAAAGAATATATTTTGAGGAATACTGCTGGGTTCCCATTGACTTCCATTATATGAGAAAAAAAAAAAAAATACATCTATGGGAACCAAAACTGTTTGGTTACAAACATTCTTTAAAATATCTCCTTTTGTGTTCCACATAAAAAAAAAGTCTGACTTAAAGATTTAGATTGACGTGAGTGTGAGCAAATGATGGCAGAATTTTCATTTTTGGGTGAACTATCCCTTTAACATAGGTGAGGCTAGTTTGTCTTGATCATGCAGTGACTCCAGACAAAAGCAATATATGCATGTGATGTTCATGGTGGTCTTGTGTAGTGTTCCTCCAGTATTTCTTGTTACTAATTTACTCCATTGTCTTTACAATCTTCCTGCTCCCATTATGCATCATTTTGTTGCAAAGTGAAGAGATTGTGAGTGTGTGTGTGTGGAAGAGAGCAGGGGAAGAGAGAGAAGGAAAATGGAAGGGAGAGGGTGATGCCTGTGTGCCTGTTGATGATGGTGGTGGGGTGCCGTGATATTGCAAATGATCCAAATTGACCGGAACAAAGAGAAAAGCAAAGGCATTCTGAGCATGTGATCAATCACTGATCTCTGAGCAGCAGAAAGAAAGGAAAAAGACAAAACATCAAATTACAATAATGTGACATTAGAAAAAGCATAATTGGCATTTAAAATAGATCAATATAAAGGTTGAAACATACACATATTAAACCAAAAAAAATAATATGGTAGGATGGGAAGGACTCCCAACATCAATGTGTGTGTGCCTGAGAAATAGAGAGGACTACCAATCAAGACCACAAGCTCATTGCATCCCATATCCCATACCCCTCCCCCCCATTCCATCACCCCAAAACACCCTCTCCTCCCTCCACCCCCTCTTCCCTGTCTTTTCCAAAGTGTCGCCATGGTAACGAGACAGGGTGCCTAATACATGAAGTTAATATATTTCCCGTAGCAGGAGCGACTTGGGTACTAATGCATTCATCTGTCTCTGCAAAGACAAGCCAATCAATAGTGAGCAGGAGCCCCACCGCAGGCCTGCCAGAGACGGCCTATAAGCAATGATCAGAAGACAGGTAGCATTGCACCACACTGTCCTGAGATGCTTATTCTACAGCTGGCCTTCCAACAGGAGGCCAGAAAGTCACAGAGGGTGTGCTGAAAAATTAACATATCATGGAGTGCCCTTTTTTTCCTGGGTTCATTTTTCATTTGTGATTTCGAATGTGCGTCACATGTGGGACAGTGACATTTTTCTACAAAATGTTATATTATTTATTTATTGTCAGCCATGATTGCGTCTAACATGTTCCGATGATGCCTTGTGGGATGTTTAATTTCCATTCAGTGCAGGTTTATTTGTGCAATGCTTTTCACAATACATATAGCACATAGCAGCTTTACAGAAAATGCTTGTTTCAATATACAAAATGAGTTTGTCAAAGTAATGTCCATATGACAGTAATATACAGCTATAATATAACACACATTATGTGGTTCGTTAATACCAAGCGGTCACAATAAACATGTTAAAGCAGCATTTACATTTTGTGCTTGTAAGGTTTACATTAGGATTATATCTGACAGTTTTTTAGGCTGATCCAAAATCATCTCAAATCTCTACAAATTTCTTTTGCATCAATTTAAAAGAGGACCGTTGATAAGTATTACAAATTATACCTGAAAAAAGGGGTTTGGACTGCATTGCGCTGGTCAGATACATTTTCACACTCACTTCATTCAAGCTGTCAAGGTGGACAGAGAGCAGAAAACACAATAATTGCATCAAACAACTAAAAATTCTCCAGCGATACTTCGTGGGATGTTTTATTTCGCTTTCATTAATGAATTATTTTTTAAATAGCTCCACTGTTAAGCATGAGCAAATTAAGCACACATAAAAGTAAGAAAACTCGCTGACATTTAGAAACAAGGTACTATGAGAGCATCAGATGATGATGCATATTGACATGTTTGCATCAACAACTCTGTACAGCATGTCCATAAATATATCTGTCTTATCTTGTATGTACCTTATGATAGTATGAGTGTTGATAATATTATGGGGTCACCACCCTTGGCTGTCTTCTCATTGGATCATTTCTTTGTGTAGAACATAAAGCCAGCCAATAGGGTGTGTCCCCAGTAGTCACTACCTCAAATGGAGCACAATCTAATCATTTACAGTATAAGAACTCCAAATCTAAGCATAAAACTGCTCTTTTTTGGCACGTTTAATCAGGTTCTGTAAATACAGTTCAAATTCATTTAAAGACAGAATAAAAAGGCAAATGTTTTTCCTTTGTTTGACTTTTTGGGATGATGGCGCATGCAGCCCTGTTCCTGAGGACCTCACCTGTGACCTAGTTTGACCTCACAGGTTAAGGGTCTCAGGGACAAAGAGACATACTGTGAAAAAACAGGACCATGTTGCTGGAAGTAATGTGCAATTACGTCATACTTTCGAACATGTTTTCTTTTTACTGATGTCTTCAAAACCTCAAACATTTAAAGCACCTGGAAAAAGGGCTCCGACTGCATTGCGCTGTCCAGATTTTCACCCTCACTCTATTCAGACAGTGAAGGCACACAGAGAGCAGTAAACACATAATGTTTGCACCAAACTGTGTTGTGTCAGTCATAATAAAACCATGGGGTGTTGTTGATGGGTACTTTTACTGCAATATGTTTCACCGCAGAGGCTGTAAGCCGTGGCATCATCCTCTGCACGAATCTACAAGGAGCTTTAGGAAAACCTCATCTGCCTGAGGAGCTTTTCCTTTGGAAAAATCAAAGGTTCTTTCGCTGACTCCTGAGACAACGATAGAGGATTTCTTCGCAGTATTACATAACAACTATTCGGAAAAACTATGATAAAATAAAATGAACTTAGAGTGTGAAGTTATTCTTAGTAAATTATTAAATAAAAAAAGCCATAAATCATCAACAAAAACAGCCAGAACCATGTTAACACTTGAACGGCACCTTCAGCTGCCACCAGGTAACATGAGGACAGGGCTAAATGGAATAGTGACAGCACGTGGAAGTAATCCAATTTCCCCCAATGTCCAGGTGTTTGGTTGAAACCTGTTAAGATAAAAACAATACAGATATGAATATATCCAATATAAACATTTTAGGAGGCTAAACAAGTGGATTCATGTTACACAGTGCACAAACTGCAAATGGGGACCCGAAGAAGGTAAAATGGTGCAATAGTGCCCCTTCTTGGCAGACAGCTGGTACAACTGACACAGTGACTGAGTGAGTAGAGACACCAAACTGTTCAAATTCGTCATCCTGAACATCATTAAATGAGGAAAGATTATCAATAATAAAAAAAATTATTATTTTCAAAGAAAAAAAATGTGCGAGTTGACAAACTGATAGAGACTAGGCGGTTGCAGACATGCAATACTAGACTGTATACAGATTAAAAAATACTATGATGATCAAATATTTCTCAAACATCACAGTGTCATGAATTATGAAAACGACTGCAGTAGTAGTAGTTAGACCCACAATTCTATTGTCTTTTTAAAACATACCAAAAACGCGCTTTTAATAATCCAAACAAGCGTACTTCAAAGCATCACTACATCTCTGCATTAGAGACATCTGTGCACAGGTGTGTCAATCACAAGTGCCACAATAAACTGTCTATGACAAAGACAAGCCTCTGCTGTGCCAAAAAATGCATGATGATGTAGCAGAGGTGAATGGCAAAAATCCAAAAGGAGATACACTACCTTATCATGGCATCTGGACATGCAGACTTTGACAATGTCAACCTTTGTGGCGACAAAAAGTACATGTCGACATACAGAGTCTGTCGAAAACTAAGCAAATATGACGAAAAAAACAGCTCACGTGCAGCATGAACGATGCGGAAATGTGTCTGACTCCGAAAAGTTAAACCTGATGAGACAAAGACAAAGTGAAAGAAAACGGAAAACGAGAAAACGTCCATCCTTTCCACTCTCTATAGGTCCAATAATCTAAGTGTCTGGTCATCTCTCCCTCTTTCTATGGAAAGAGAAAAACAGTCAGACAGCCAGTCAGACGCACAGACAATGAGCTCACAGGCAGGTAGAGCAAAGACAATCACACTGATCCCATAGGTAGCACACAACCTACCTCCCCTACAGCAATCCTATAGTCTACAGCACCACGAGCCCCTCAGACTGTGTCCTCCCTGTCAGACAGACACTTACGCACACACACATTTTCTGCCTTTGCCTTTGAGTCTTCCATCACTCTGTCTCTCTTCTCAGCATCTCAAGCACTCACATGCCTTGTCCCCAATCTCAAACTCTCGCTTTTTTCCTCTCAATCCCTCCCTAGCCTACAACATCCCTATTCTCTCTCTCTCTCTCTCTCTCTCTCTCTCTCGCTTTCCCTCGCTCACGTTTTTTCAGGCATCGTGTCTCCGTTACTACCCCTGCCCCCCTTCTTTCGCAGTCTGTGCGCTCGTGTATGCGTGCGTCTGAGAGAGGAAATGTGTGTGAGAGACAGAGGGAGCAGGGAGGGGGCAAAGGGGAGAGGAGAAGAGAGTCGAGAGTAGGAAGGAATGGGAAACGAAGGGGGAGGGTCAGAATCTCAAACAGGGTGAGAAGCCACAGAGCATCAGGCTAGCAAAATGATAAAGCGCTGGAAAATATTACTCCCCGCATTTGCCGCAATCTTCTGTTAATCAATCTGTGGGTACGTCTCATCAGATTACGCTCAGTCTTCCTGACGTGCCGCACGGCTACATCAGTACAGCAAAACGGCTATAGCTACTTGTGCACTAATGTGCTCACACAGTACTACATATATTTTTCAGCACCCGAAGCATCGCATTTTGTGCATTTGAATCCACTTGCGGCAGGTTAAAAGGGACATTAAAAGGATAGTTCATTGCAAAAATATATATAATTCTGTCCTGTATGACTTCTGCGGAACACAAAAGAAGATACTTTGAAAAATGTATTTTGTTCATTTAGTGAAAGTCAATGTGGTCCAATGTTCTAGGGTCCAACAACATTAAACCCCATTGACTTTCAATGAATGAATTACGGAAGAGGATTAGGGCCAAGCAATAATAAAAAAATAAAACCATCTCAAGATTAAAGTTGTTACATTTCGAGAAAAAAGTCAAATAAAATGTTGAGAATAAACTCGATAAATTACGAGAAAAAAATCGTTAAATTTCGAGAAAAAAGTCGAGATAAAATGTTGAGAATAAAGTAATTAAATTACGAGAATAAACTCATTAAATTATGAGAAAAAAGTTGTTAAATTACGAGAACAAATTCATTAAAGAATAAATTCGTTAATTTAATGATTTTATTCTCTTTTTTTCTCAAAATTTAACGACATTTTTCTCATAATTTAACGAATTTGTTCTCGTCATTTAGCAATTTTTCCTCGTAATTTAATGACTTTATTCTCAACATTTTATCTCAACTTTTTTCTCGAAATGTAACGACATTTTTCTCATAATTTAACGAATTTGTTATCGTAATTTAGCAACTTTTTTTCTCGTAATTTAATGATTTTATTCTCAACATTTTATCTCGACTTTTTTCTCAAAATTTAACTAAATTTTTCTCATAATTTAACAAATTTGTTCTCGTAGTTTAGCGACTTTTTTCTCATAATTTAATGACTTTATTCTCAACATTTTATCTCGACTTTTTTCTCGAAATTTAACAACATTTTTCTCATAATTTAACGAATTTGTTCTCGTAATTTAGCGACTTTTTTCTCATAATTTAATGACTTTATTCTCAACATTTTATCTCGACTTTTTTCTCGAAATGTAACGACATTTTTCTCATAATTTAACGAATTTGTTCTCGTAATTTAGCAACTTTTTTTCTTGTAATTTAATGATTTTATTCTCAACATTTTATCTCGACTTTTTTCTCGAAATTTAACTACATTTTTCTCATAATTTAACGAATTTGTTCTCGTAATTTAGCGACTTTTTTCTCATAATTTAATGACTTTATTCTCAACATTTTATCTCGACTTTTTTCTCGAAATGTAACGACATTTTTCTCATAATTTAACGAATTTGTTCTCGTAATTTAGCAACTTTTTTTCTTGTAATTTAATGATTTTATTCTCAACATTTTATCTCGACTTTTTTCTCGAAATTTAACTACATTTTTCTCATAATTTAACGAATTTGTTCTCGTAGTTTAGCGACTTTTTTTCTCATAATTGAATGACTTTATTCTCAACATTTTATCTCGACTTTTTTCTCGAATTTTAAGGAGTTTTTCTCGAAATTTAACAACTTTAATCTCGAGATGGTTTTACTTTTTATTATTGCTTGGCCCTAATTCTCTTCCGTAATGAATAGACAAAACAAAGTATGAAAATATTTTTGAGCCACTATATGCTTTGCATGTTTGCAGAAGAAAGTACGTCAATCAGGTTTAGAATGACATGAGGGCGAGTAAAAAATTGTAGAATTTACATTTTTGGGTATGCTATCCCTTTAAAAAACAAACAAAACAATATTGTCAGGGATATTGTGCGTCAAACTGTTTTATCCACTTCATGTGACATGCCATATGTATTAATGGCATCCTTTGAAAAATAATACTATAATCAGGTCATGTGCCACAGAAATACATTGTATGTGTCTAAAGAAATGTATAAACTCGCATTTATAGACATAAACACACTTATGCATGTGAGCATGATAGCAAAATCATACCACATCAACAGTTATCTGGAAAAATCAAAAGTTAGAAACAATTTCATCTTCTTCAAACATTCAAGACTAAATGCTGCATTGTCCTCACATGGCCTCTTTAACCAGCCACACTCCAGTCCCACAGCCTCAGTGGAGGTGTAGCGTTTAAATATGATTTATGACATGCTGGTACAGTGAGTGGGGGTGGCTACTCGTTTTGCTTTGAGAGCGAACAGTAACAAAGACAAAGATAGGCGCAAATTGCAATGAGGAAGAGCTTAGAGGGAATAGCCCCTTTTCGTGCCATTGCAACCAGCGGGTATGAAAGCCCTTGTTCTGGAGCCAAAATGTCTGCTGCAGACATCTTTATTAGTACAGTCTGAGATAAAGACGTTCAGACATTGATGCGCAGGAACATGAAAGGCCCACTAGTATGGATCGGCTGTACATTAGCTTTACAGCAGCTTATTCAAAGGGAATGCTTAATAACCTCCATTTCCCCAACACAGAGGAATGGCAACAGCTGTTATTAGTGTTGCTGACTGCAGGCAGTCTAGGAGTTATTTGCAATAGCTTGTGTTTTATCTGGTTCTATTTTGTGTTAATTTCTATGCATCTCTTCTCTTCTCCTTATTTTCTCTAAATATCTCCTTTCGTCTTTATATTTTCTAATGTTTTTCCCTTGCTTCTATTGTATTGTTATTGTATGTCTTTTTTATTTTTACTTTGGACTGCTTTGTGTGGTCTCCGTGTGCATGGACGCTGCAACGCTGTCCAGTGTACTGCATGCCTGCAATAAGGGAGCACAATGAGACAAAGCACTGAGGGTTTTGCTGGAGGAATGACGTCACCGTGCTCAGTGCAGGTCCCCCCATTTCAGGGCCCGGGTGGCCACACTTCTAAGTCACTCTCAACTGAACCGCTCATCACGTGGCAAGACATCCGCTTCCTCGATTCACCAGACAAATGTCAGGAAAATTTCCACTCAGGTTTGAGTTGGAGAAGGTTGACTGCTACAGAATAGGAAAGATGGGGGCTAGTTAGCACTCTAGGTAACATTATTTTTCAGGGTAGGTTTTATATGGATAGGTTTATATATACACTAGCAAAGGTTTGTAGTCTGTAAGATTTTTAAATGTTTTTGAAAGAAGTCTTATATGCTCATCAAAGCCGAATATAATTGATAAAAATACAGTAGTATTGTAAAATATTTAAAAATTTAATTTATTCCTGCATGGCAAAGCTGAAGTTTCAGCATAATTTCTCCAGTTTTCAGAGTCACATGATCCTTCAGAAATCATTCTAATATGCTGATTTGGTGCAAGAAACATTCCTTAGGATTAGCTCACTTTCAAATGAAAATTAGCCCAAGCTTTACTCACCCTCAAGCCATCCTAGGTGTATATGACTTTCTTCTTTCTGATGAACACAATCAGAGAAATATTAATAAATATCCTGACGCATCCAAGCTTTATAATGGCAGTGAACAGGGGTCATGAGTATGAAGCTGAAGAAAGTGCATCCATCCATCATAAATATACGCCACATGGCTCTGAGGTGTTAATAAAGGCCTTCTGAAGCGAAGCGATGTGTTTGTGTAAAAAAAATAAATAATTTTTAACAAGTTATGAAGTAAAATATCTAGCTTCCACCAGACTGCCTCCCATATTCTACTTACGAAGAAAGTGTAAAACTCTTGCAGTTCAAAAAGCTTATGCTACGTCCTACACCTTCCCTATTCAACTTACGGAAAAAGCTTAACTGACACGACGCCAGTTCCATTTAGGCGGTCTGGCGGAAGCTAGATATTTTACTTCAAAACTTGTTAAATATGGATGTTTTTTTGTATCACTTCGCTTCAGAAGGCCTTTATTAACCCCCCGGAGCCATGTGGAGTACATGTTTATGATGGATGGAAGCACTTTCTTCAGCTCATACTCGTTGGTCCCGTTCACTGCTATTATAAAGCTCGGAAAACAGTTGTGCTGCTTAATATTTGTGGAAACTGAAATTTATTTTTCAGGATTCTTTGATGGATAGAAATATTTTTTTAATGAAAGAACAGCATTTATTTGAAATATAATACTTTTGCAGCATTATGTCTTTACTGTCACTTTTGATCAATTAATGTGCTGAATAAAAGTATTTTTATATTAACTCAAAACCCAAACTTTTGAAAGGTAGTGCATATATGAAAAGTGATGAATATATAGAAATTAATATTAAATGCACCATTTAAAAACATCAGCAAATATTTTAATATTGTCTAAAAATAATGAGAATAATAAATTGTATAAAAGTATAACATTTAAAATGTGAGCAGCTCCAATAAAAAAATTTGGATGCTTAAAAAAACCCACAGATCAACCTTTCAGTTAAAATCTATAGTGTGGTTAAATTGTGCATACTAAAGCTAATAAAATAAAATATAAAATTATAAAATAAATATTTAAGAGTTTAAAACCAACATACACAACCACTGCTGGAAAAACACATTTCAGTAACTGGATTTTTTTACTCAAACCTTATAGTTACTGAGACACATCCATTGTGACAACTTGCCCTGGTTTCACCAATACAAATACACTCAGAACACACACAATTTTAAATGCACAAGCAAGCATTTGCAAGCACATACACACCACATTTATCATAAAATTCGGATTCTGTAACAAAACGTGCCGTTTATTTGTGTGAATGCAGCTGATCTGAGCAGCAGTAATAGAGAAGCAGTGAAAGTGGGTGAAGGTTATGAAAATTAAAGCAGAATATGAGGGCAGAACTGGTCCAGTCTGTGTCGCAGGCGCACAGCAATGGAGAGCAGACAACGAAACATATCATTTTAACACATACCATTATGGTGTGTGAACTGAACACTGAATCCTCAATATACAGAGAAATTATCGACATCTGACCACAGAACAACCTCTCAGCACACCTCCAGTAGGATATATGCTGATACATGCCCTTTTTCCCACCCTATAGAGGTGAAAGAGGAAAAAAGAGACAGAGTGAGGGAGAAAGAGAATAAAAAGAGAGAGAGAGACAGAGGGGGAGTAAAAGAGAGCTACAACGCAATGCGGATGCTGGCTGTCTGAGCCACCAGCCAGACACACAGGGGGAGATGGGGAGGAGGAGGAGGAGGATGGGGATGACTTGGATGGCGATGCAGAGATAGGAGGCACAAACAAATAAACACACAAACACACACAAACAAGCAGCAAAAGCTTTTTGCTTTGTTAACTGTTTCTGCTGTTTCTGAGTGAAAAAATGTTCACTCATAATTTCATATCAGTATTCTTCAGTTAGAAATTACTTGGTTAATTTAGAAAATATTTTAGAGAAAATAAATCATTCATCCGATATAAAATATGTAATCTAGTAAGCATTTACAAAAAAAAAAAAAAAAAAAAAGATTAAAAAAGCATGATCTGAAAGTCTTGGTTATCAGACATTTTATCTAATTGGATGCCAGTGGCAATAAATCAGTACTAAAATGTTCTCAGCATTTCTAACGCCAATACATACACAATGCTGCATACCATTGGTCTGACAAAAATTCATTTTCATGACTGCGTTGCTTATCAATCTTAATATGATACAGACTATGAAGGGCTGCTGCTTTTGTGTCATTTACATTCCTCAGCCACCACCAGACAAAGAATGACTTTGACTTCACAACATGCACACTACCTTAAAGTACCTGCTGCTGAAGTTTCCAATGTATAATAAAAAAGCTTCTGTCTTTGGTAGTGCATGCAGCAATAAAGACCCCATTTACACTAATGCGTTTTAAAATGAAAACGATCCTCGTCTACACTGGCGTTTCCACAGCGTTTCAGAAACGATCTCCGTCTATACAACACGGCTGAAAACGCATGTCATATAACCGTTAACGCATACTGAGTATGCGCGTACACGTGTAAACAGTTGCCTCTTGCGCATGTAGGTAGCTGCAGTATTAAAAAAAATGCAGAGTTTAACTGCACAATTGCTGCTAAAAATGACAACAAACCCAGCAAATATTGCAGTTCATTCTCCATGTTACTGTTCACATGGTCGTCAAGGATACGCAGAGCAAACTTGGGCAGTTTCATTTTCAAAAGCCTTCGTTTTGGTCCGTTTATACTGAAGCGCAACCCCAGTGTTTTCAAGCTAAAATGGGGTCTGCAGCGTTTTCGAAAGTCTCTGTTTTCGAAGTTCGAAAACGCGGGCGTAGTGTAAATGACAGGCGTAACCATAGCAAAACTTATGCATTTTAAAACAAAAATGCACTAGTGTAAACGGGGCCAAAGTACAGTCAGATTTGAAAATCATGTGTTGCATGACATACAGTGGGGTCCAAGAGTCGGAGGCTAGTGAAAGTGCTTCTGTTTGGCATTTCATACAACTTTTTCATCATTACAAACTATAAAATCCACACAACAGCTCGTGTGAAAAGTTGAAATGAAAAATTAACATTCAACAAGTTGATGATCATGTTCTCCTGCATGATTTGACAATGATCCAAAGACCATGTTGAGCTTTAACAGAAGAACATCTGACTGTCTGTAAAAAGAGTTCATCTCACAAATTTGCATATTTGATTAGTGACCTAAAAATAGTGCAGATTCTTTAATATTTATGAATCATTCTAGATCACATTGTTTTATTGTATTACATTTTTCAATATCCTACAACTTTGTTTACTTGCATGTTTTAAATGAGAGTTTGAATATCTGATGCTCAATCTGGGACCCATAGCAGGTCTTTAACAAGTCACATATCCACTACATAAGCATGCTGTAACTGAATCATTGCTCCTGGCTGTCCACATGAGCTCATCCCATGCTGTTTCTGCCGTCATAGTTGGGTTCTGATAGCTGTAAGCGTGCAGCCGCAGGGAAAGCTAGAAGGTTGTACAGTTATCTCCGGGCTGTTTATTATGCGAAACCATACAACCAACTACCTCACACCGCAACGCACATGCAGGGCCACATACTTCTCCGTGAAAAGCCCAGTAGAGAGATTGCCGAGGACCTTATTACTCTGTTGCCAGATAAACTGGTGCATCTTTTTCTGTTACCATTTACCATTACCATTTTTTCTACTGTCATCTCTTGAATTTTGATGTTTCAAATGCATTTATATGCATAACAAAGTTAATATATCCTCAAAATGTAGAAAATGGGTGTGCTGCCAGAGTACTATATGTATGACCAGTGGTGCTCATTGGAAACATGAGTCAACTATAAATAAAAAAATTTAAAGGTATTCAAGTGGTTAAAGTTAAAAAGACTAAGCAAATTAATCAGGCTTAAATCATTAAAAAAAGATTTTAAAGGTACACTAAGTAAAAAGCAAAACAAGACCATTGTTTTGGTTGTTCTTCAGCTCTGTGTGACTGTGTGGATGAATATGACCCTTCACAATAGATAATGCTTTACAATGAACTCTGTTAAAGAGCTAAATATGGCAAGTTATCAATAAAATACCCTACTCACCTGCTGCTATCTCTGCATCACATTTTTAAATCCCTCAGTTCTCGCCATCTCTGAAAAGCCAAGCCAATGTTGATTCTTGTTTTATTACGAGCTCTGTCGTGTTCTCTTTTTGCCAACAGGCTCCATGTCAACCTTTCTCACTCATTGTGACAACTAACCTACTCCACTCCCACACAAAAGTAGCCGGAGCAACTTTTCTAAACACTTATAATAGCCTTAGCATACACTCTAAAAAATGCTGTTTCAACCCAAATTTAGGTAAAATATGGACAAACCCAACTGTTGGGTTAAAGGGTTAGTTTGCCCAAAAATGACATTTCTGTAATTAATTACTCACCCTCTTGTCGTTACAAACCTGTAAGACCTTTTTTCATCTTTGGAACACAAATTAAGATATTTTTGATAAAATCCAAGAGTTCCTGAACCACATTGGCAGCAACATTATTGCATCTTTCAAGACCCAGAAAGGTACTAAAGACATCGTTAAAATAGTCCACGTGACTACAGTGGTTCAGTGACTACAGTGGTACAATGTGATGAAGCGAAGAGAATACTTTTTGTGCTCAAAAACAAAACAAAAATAACTTTATTTAGCAATTTCTTCTCTTCACTGTCAGTCTCCTATGCTGTTCACGTAGTAAACACAGTGCAGAGCTTCCGTGTTCTACATCAGAACACCGTCTCAGTATTGGCTGACGCTTGTGCTGTTTTCAACATCAATAGTGTCGGAGACTGCCAGGGAAAAGAAGAAATTCTTGAATAAAGTAGTTATTTTTGTGCACAAAAAGTATTATCGTCGCTTCATAACATTAAGGTTGAACCACTGTAGTCACGTGGGCTATTTTAACAATGTCTTTACTACCTTTCTGAGCCTTGAAAGGTGCAATGACGTTGCTGGTTCAGAAACCAGAAACCTCTCGGATTTCATCAAAAAATTCTTAATTTGTGTTCCGAAGATGAACAAAGTTCTTACGGGTTTGGAACAACATGAAGGTGAGTAATTAGTGACAGAAAATTCATTTTTGGGTGAACTAATCCTTTAAATTTTTAAATGTCCATATTTGACCCAAATTTAGGTTAAAACAATCCAGCATTTTTTAGAGTGTAGTGAAACAGGGTAAGACAAAAACACGTTTTGGAAGTAGGATTGATGATGTATTGACTCATTATTTAAATTTTGAACAAAAAAGTTACTTAGTGTACCTTTAGTTATTAAAATATGTTTTTAAAGTAATTGAATTTTTTTAATGATTTAAGCTTGACTTATTAAAGGATTTTTTTTTTCATACACTATTTGAATTCCTAGGTCTTTCTCCTAATACGTTCGCTGTTGTATTAAAAACCACTATAATGGCCACACTTTACATCTAACCTAAAATTATTTATTTAATAATAATGTACACAACACATACAAATACATGCAGGCAGACAACACAAACAACAAAAGCACCCTCAACAAACTCTTGCATCTTTAGCAAACAATATGAGCACAAAACCCTCATCCAAAGCACTCTACAATCATTGTTGTGGCATTGTTGCCCTCTGCTGGTGATATTGTGCACTGAACAGACTCAGACCTGCCTCCTGCATTGTCTCTGCTCATTAGTGGCTTCACGTATTATACACACAAAGCAAACACACACACACACGCATCCACGTGTACACATGCAGTCTGACCTCCTTGGTGAAACCACCCTCTCTCTGCAACTACTAAAATATTTATGCTGCCCTGATAATATGTTTTCTTTTATCATCAACCCCTCATACACTTATTTCTCTCTCTCTCACATGCACTGTTCAAGAAAAATACACTAGTTTATTTTATTTAATAAATGCTACAAAATCACTAAAATACCCCACTAAAAACATAAAAGTGTGTGTGTGTGTACATGTATATATGTGAAGAGTGCTGTGTAAATGACTGCTGTAAGCTTGTATTCCATATGTCTAGACTGATTCTGCAGTCCTGGCAATACAGAGGCAGGAGTCTGTCTGCTAACAGAGAAGCTAGTGCTTATTCAGCAGGAAAGCAGTGGTGTAGCGCTCCTCTGAGACCTCTCATTTTCACACACAGACACCAAAGGCCTACGAGAGCCATAGGTTAAAGCTGTATCACTTTGCATGCCGACTACACACGTTTCACAGATGGCATTAATGCAAAGGAATGCAAATGTGTTTATCTACACTAGCATAAGCCGCTCTGTCTAGAGCCTGGCTTCTTTGTGTTTGTTCTCTACATTTGTTTACAGTGGTGTGAATTCATCAAAGCGGTTTTAGCTTAATGAGTGTATAGGTTCCGCTAATGAGTTTATGACCTTCTGTGTAGTTACAGATATGGATGCTAGTTGAAAAATTGGGTTTAGCTCAATTAATTTGCGCTTTCATAAGAAGCAAGAAATGATTTTATTTTAGGAAATAATTGTGTATGTGTGGGTCTCGCTCTGTGTTATACGTGAATGTGTTAGTTTGTGTGGTTTAAAGCTGAAATGTATAATTTCTGCACCACTAGTGTCACCAATCAAAATAGAAAGAATAATTGTTTTCAAATGGGCACCATTGATATACTATTATAGTTTTGTTAATATTTTTAATGACTGTATTTTTTTTATTATTTTTTTTTTTTTCATTTTAAATTCAAGGTCCAGAATAGTAGTAAAAACATTGTTAAAATAGTCAACGATGTTATGAAGCGACGAGAATACTTTTTGTGTGAAAAAAATATATATATATTCAACAATTTCTTCTCTCCATTGTCATTCTCCTACGCTGTTTACATTGCAGAGCTTCCAGGTTCTACATCAGAATGCCGGTTCACGTGAGCCGCACGACGCATGCGTGTGAAGCTGATGCAGGAGCCGGCCAATACTGAGCTGGCGTTCTGATGTAGAACCTGGAAGCGCTGCAATGTAAACAGCATGGGAGAATGACAGGGGAGAAAAGAAATTGTTGAATAAAGTAAATTTTGTTTTGTTTTTGTGCACAGAAAGTATTCTCATTGAGTCACATTTTTAACCATGTCTTTACTACCTTTCTGGACCTTGAATGTGGTACTTACGTTGCTTTCTATGGGGGATGAAAAAAAACTCTCAGATTTTATCAAAAATATCTTAATTTGTGTTCCAAAGTTGAACAAAGGTCTTACGGGTTTGGAAAGACATGAGGGTGAGTCATTAATGATTGTTTTTAAGGAAAGCAAAACATTTTAACCAAAATATTTCACAAAAAGAATTTTGTTAGGTTTCAAAGTATAAAACAACATATATGTATGTTTTTTTTTGGTTGAGTAGTAGTAGTGGAACATGTTCATAGTTAATCTGGGGAAAGAAAACTGTTGTTAATCAGCTGTTAATCTGTGTTATATATTGATGTGAAAGCTGAAATGGGTAATTTCTGTGCTACTAACATAGAAATAGTATAGTATTTATTTGGATGTTTACATTTGTTTATGAATGAGTTTGAGGCTGTGCTCCGTGGCTAACGGCTAATGCTACACTGTTGGAGAGATTTATAAAGAATGAAGTTGTGTTTATGAATTATACAGACTGCAAGTGTTTAAAAATGAAAATAGTGATGGCTCTCTTGTCTCCGTGAATACAGTAAGAAACGATGGTAACTTTAACCACATTTAACAGTACATTAGCAACATGCTAATGAAACATTTAGAAAGACAATTTACAAATATCACTAAAAATATCATGTTATCAATGATCATGTCAGTTATTATTGCTCCATCTGCCATTTTTCGCTTTTGTTCTTGCTTGCTTACCTAGTCTGATGATTCAGCTGTGCACAGATCCAGACGTTCTGCCCTTGTGTAATGCATTGAAAATGGGCTGGCATATGCAAATATTGGGTGCGTACACCCGGACTGTTACGTAACAGTCGGTGTAATGTTGAGATTCGCCTGTTTTTTGGAGGTCGTTTAAACAAATTTTTAGAAAATTTTAAATTTTAAATCTTAAACAGATTTATATAAGGAGGAGGAAACAATGGAGTTTGAGACTCACTGTATGTCATTTTCATGTAAATTCCATTCCATTGCCAATGTAAATTCAATTTTTGAATCTAGGGCATTCACTCAAATATAAAAATTCTCTCATAATTTCTGTCATCACCCTGATGTCGTTCCAAACCTCTATGACTTTCTTTCTTCCATGAAACATAATGGAAGCCAAAATAAAACTCAGTTTGATTACCAACATTCTTCAAAATATCCTTTTTTATGTGTGTTTTACAGAGAGAAGGTCAAACTAAACAAGCTCCACTAAAACAAAAACCCGCCCAACCTGTCAGACAACCCCTACATGTACCACTATAATTCTGTCTTTTTGCCCAGAATGGAAAAAGATGAGCGACACGTCAAAAACCTGTGACAATCCTGTGGCATGTTACCATGGCAATACTAGGGCCTCCTTTAGCATGTTGCCAGGTAGATTATTTGGTCATCCGTCCTTTTCGTCTCCAGACTTTTGCCCTTTTTACTTTCCTCTCACACCACCATGAATGTCATCAAGTTTCCTCCTTATTTCCGCCCCTAGCCCAATGTCCCTCTTTCTGTCACGCTACTATTCTAAAACCCTGCCTTTCTTCAATTATCCAATCACTTTATTTCCCTTCCTCTGTTGACCTCTGCACTCTCGTTGTTCTCTTTTAAAACCAAATCATGCAGAAATACAGCACTGATGTCACAGTGTCATCCTTTCAAGATATGTTCCTGCATTAATAACACCTCCTCTTCCAGTCTGGATTTTTAAAAATCATATCTCTTCTGATTTCTGATTTCCATCCTTCTCTTCCTACCTTCTCTACACTCTCACTCACCCTTTCCAAAACCCTTACGGACAATTTCAATATAAACTGGATACAGTAAACCTGAACACATTTGTGTTCTCTGAAGTCTAACTGTGTGACTCAAGGAGTGGGTTGAAATGCATATATGTGAACACATGTGTGCACCCTTGAACTTGATCAACAAAATGATAAAATATGATTTGAACAGGGATGTTAAAGCTGGGAGTTTAATATTGATCTCTGTTGTTTTAAACGGATATTTTCATACTCCTTCATGCACTAATGTAAGCCAGTTATAGGTTCTTTCTCCACCATAAAGGCAAAATTAGATTTAGTTAAATCTACTTAGTCTTACAAAAACAACAACAACAAAAAAATCCTGCATTTGGCACTAGCAGCACAGCTCCTCAAAAACTTTAAGAATAAATATAAAATTAAATACAATTCTCAAAAATCATATCACCTTTCCACACATTTTCTTCCTGGGCAAATTTCAGCAGTAATCCCTTTCTGCCTCTTTGCAAAACCTTCGCTACATTTCAAGGTGGCAAATAAAGTGGTTAAACGTGTTGCCATGGGAACACATTCCCTGGCAACCCTGGGCAGCCCGGCAACGTGCCAAGCGGTTGCTAGGGCAGAGTTGTCAATCACGTCAGAGGGGTTAGTGTGTATGCCAGGCATGTTGGTGGGACTGAGAAAACAGAGAGATACACGCACAGCTCTGGTCAGCTGCAAAATATTGAAGGTCAGCTGGCATTGTAAGTGCAGAATGGAATGCCAATGATGTTCAGGAACAATCAGAAATATTCAGAGCAACTTGACGTCAAACGAAGCCGATTCTCCCATTAATGTAAGAAACGAGCGAGAAGCGAAACACGAATGTGAGGTAGTTCAAAAAATATTTCTATGATAAAAGCTGCCTCATAAGGAGACCTAGAAACCATGCCAGAAATTTGAAAGATATTAAGAAGATATGCAGAGAAGCATGCAATAGTCATTGAGATTTAGATACTAAACAATAACAAAACTTTTTGGAACTGCCACAAAGAGTTTAAAGTTTCGATTCAAAGGTGCGTTTCAGCTTGATTGTGTGAGCACTGTAGGTATAGGTAACAAAGGGTAGAGAATGATGGTGGGAGAGAAAAGTGTGGTTACCTGATCACTGACCAGCTGGTCTCCTTTGAGTTGTATGTCGTATGAGGAGTGAACACCTGAAGTCCCAGAGGAGGATCTCAGGTGATGCGTCCCAGCTTCTGAAAAGACAAAAGAATGAGGGTTCAAAAGATATAACAATACACAAATTAATAGCATTGTACATACAGTGGCCACAGAAACTATTTGGACACTTCTGGACACAAACTCAAAAATGTATGAATGTTGCATTAGATTTCAAAATAACAAACCAATTGGCGTTAATCTTTTTCTCAGAACTACACAACCGTTCAAAAGCATGGGGTCAGTAAGATTTTTTTTAATACTTTTATTCAGTAAGGAAGCATTAAATTGGTCAAAAGTGACAATAAAGACATTTATAATGTTACAAAAGACTTTTATTTCAAATAAATGCTGTTCTTTTGAACTTTCTATTCATCGAGGAATCCTGAAAAAAGTATCATGATTTACACAAATGTTTCATAACGTTCATAACAATAAGAAATGTTGCTTGAACAGCAAATCAGCATAATATAATGATTTCTGAAGTATCATGTGATACTGAAGACTGGAGTAATGATGCTGAAAATTCATAAGACACATTAAAATATATTAAAATCATAGAGCAAAACAAAAATCTTAAAATCTTTTTGTGAAATGATTTGCTTGAAAAAACATTCATACATTTTTAAATGTGGTCTGTCCATCCAAATTCATTCTGGGACCACAGTAAATGTGAATGATTAATTAATGATTCTTATGCAACAAAATCAGCTTGAAGTTATTTTCTGCATTTTGCTTGTACGCATATGTTCTCATTTTTCTTTTTTATCCAGACACCCAGGGTTTTCCCCTGACGCATCATCTTACCCAGATAATTGTGACATCAGGCCAAGAATGCACATAAGTGTTTAAATATAGACAAACTCCAGCCTCTGATCTCTGGTATGTATTCATATTTTATGTCTGTTTTGACAGGCTTCTGTGTTCATCTGCATGAGAAAAAAATGCACCTTTCTGCCTGGCAGTAATCTTATCTGCACACAGCGTATTAAACAGGTCACATACAGGTCAACGCTCACGACGGAAATAAAACTGAAATGAAAGGAGCCATCAGAAATCAAAGTAAGTTCATTTTCATCACCCATTACCTACATTTATGCGGCTATCAGGGAGAAAAAACCAAACAAATTCTCTGTTCCAGGCCAATTTCATAGTCTGAAGCATAACGTATCTAACACCATTAAACAGAGCAACATAAATTCCCATGAGCTGTTATTCTGTTCCACATACTTTGTGTCCTAGGGTGAGAACAGAACCCACGCTAATCTTATCAGTCCTGACGAGGACTCACAGCGAGTCACAACAATTCTCAGAGGAGAGGAGGAAGCATGCTGCAGTTCTGGCTAGAGAGGATTAATTTCAAAGGCTTGTCAGGCCTTAGTTCAATAGAGTCAAGTGTGAATAGGACTTATATTATGCTTGATAGCCCTTTTACTATCCATGATTGCCAAAGTGGTCCTTCTATATGCATATTTATATGATTATGGTAATAGGTTTGGTGGTATCTTTAGAGATCAGACGGCAGATCGCAGTAACACTCTGTCAAAATTAACCACTGAGACAAGATGGTCTGTAATCACTTTTTCTGCCTTTTGATTGGTGAAATATTATTCTGTTTTTCTCAATTATCTTTATAAATCTTTACCAAAACTGAAATCTCCTTAAAAAAAAAAAAATACAATTGACTTCTAAAACCAGAAATATTATCCATCCATCAATGCTTTACTCATCTCCCACAATAATTCAGTGTCTTTGAATTATCTTCATTTGCAGGCTTTACTTTACAAATACTGATATGCAGTTAAAAACTATGAATAATTCAGCATATAAAATGTTTATATTCTTATTCTTAAAATAGACTACCATTTTCAATACTTTAATTTAGAAAAAGATCCATTTAACTGATCAAATGTGACAGTTAAGACATTTATAATATTACAAAAGATTTATATTTCCAATAATAAATGCTGTTCTTTTGAACTTTCAATTCATCAAAATATTTTTGGTAAAAAAAAGTATCAATACATCCACAAAAATATTAAGCAGCACAACTGTTTTCAACATTGATAGGAAATGTTTCTTGAGCAGCAAATCAGCATATTAGAATGATTTCTGAAGGAACACTGAAGACTTGAGTAATGATGCTGAAAATTCAGCTTTGCCATTACTGGAATTAATTGCATTTTAAAATACATTAAAATAAAAAATTTCAAATTTTTTAATGGTAACGCATATTTTTAAAATGATTTTTTATTCAATTAAATTAACTCTATTTTTTATCCAATTATCTTGTAATTAATTAACATCATTAAAATAAAATAAAGTGCTTTAATTTTCTCTAAAAGAACATGTTTAAGCGACCATTCTGATAATCAAATTGTCCGATTACCATCTTTCCACTAAGCATTCGTCTGAAAATCTGCTGGTAGCTGTTCTTATCACGAGCACAAGCCCCATATACACAAGGGACCTCATAGATCCTTTCATTTTTTTCCAGGGCAGAACTGTGCCACGGATACATTCATCTGTGCCTTTTGTTTGTGTGTGTGTGCGCCTGTGCCTCCCCATAACGGTGCCGGTACCCCTGCATACAACGGATGTATAGAACCTTTTGTACCTCATTTTTAGAGAGGAAATGTCGCTCCATCTTTCCCCCTAGGTTGGCCCCTCATGGGTAATGCCTGATTGACCAAAGCACCTCTTAAAGGGGTCAAAGGGCAGACAAAACAGTCTGGTGTCATGGCAACCTGACTCTCAGCAACCAGAATGATAGGGTAGGCAGGGAGGGCTTTGAACAGGCTGTCCGTCAAATTATTCTCAAATCCCTCTGCTGGTTTTCAGATAGGAACACATAGGCAAACAGAAACACACAAATGCCAAAATGTTATGATTGACAAGCATTTTTTAAGCATTAAGAGTAAAGAGAATGAATACTTTAAATAAACAAAATAAATATAGTAAATATAATATTTAAAAATCATAAATGGCAAATATGACATCATATACATATATGCATTATACATAAAGTTTATTCGTCACAATGCACTGATTTCCTAAAATAATATCTGCTCATTTCACTTTCTGTAAAACTGTCCAATTTTAAGTATGTTTGATTGTAATGGCATTTTTCCAGCATCAAAATATTGTGCATGTGGCTCCTTTAACTAAGGCAACCAATTTCATCATTTAATTATTTTTTTTTTTCTCTCACACTCAACACTGCATGATATACAGCTTTCCCATTTCCTGAATATTAATTTCTTATGCTTGAATATTGACTTTTATTATCTAATTTATGCTTCTCTGCTGGTGTACAGCAATATGTAATTTTGTATCACGCTGCCAAATAATGTGACCTCATAACACATGACTAACAGTATGCGAGATGTTGTCAATTAATTCAGGGGAAAAAGCAGGAAAAAAAGAAAAAACAGGCTAAAGCTGCTGCAGAGTACATTTCCATTGACTAACGCTTACCCTAAACCTATTTATGCATGTCTATGGCAAGCAAGTGATCCCTCCCTAGATGGATTTGGGCACAGTACCGGGTGAGTTCACAGTTCTTTGTGTTCAGTGGATAAATGGAAGGCAAATGCATTCAGATCAATACTATGCCATGAGAGGGGCCCATGAGTGTGTGAGAGAGGAGGGGGAATTGTTGGAATTGGACAATGGAGCCACTGATTAATCATTCCTGTGCTGTTATTGACTTTCTGTTAAAGGGGTGAGTCAGAACCAAATTTATGTGAATGTGTGTGTGTTTACTTTGCTATACTTTGGGTACAAATTTGTCTGCAGTTTGATAAATTAAGGATGCCCTCAGAAATATAATGAATAGACATAGTAAATAATATAGAGTATACTGTATTTGTTTATATATTCGTACTCTATGTTACTTTTCAGGATTCTTTGATGAAGTTGAAAAAAAGCACTTATTTGAAATTTTTTGTAATATTATAAATGTCTTTACTGTGAATTTGATAAATTTAATGTGTCCTTGCTGAATAAAAGTAATAACTAAAAAAACTTTTGACACAAACTTTTGAATGGTAGTGTATATATTTAGTTCTAAGGTTAAAAAAAATGACAAAAATAAATATACAAGTAAAATATTTAAAAAAATTCACAAATAATGTTATCTTTATGTGATATTTTGGAAGGCGTCTGAATGGTTTTCCACACAGGATGAAGAGTTTGACTGTGTGTTAACAGCACATGATAATGGGCATCCCATGGGGGGTTAAATACAGACACATATCAACCTACCAGACACAACACAGGAGGTCGTCGGTCAAGAGTTGGGGGGAAGGGACGTGTCACATTTCCCTGGCTTTGACATCTGACCTTCCGGCTGTGACCTTGTACATTGTCTAAGAGGGCAGACGGAGCACAGCTGAGCACAAAAACAAAACAAAAAACACCTTGATATCTACAAAATATTTCAGTCAGGATTCAGGCCCTATTATAGCACAGAAATTGTGCTCATTAAAGTATTCAGGGACAGGCAATAGGGTGGTTTAGATCATACCTATCTGACCGTTCCCATTTTGTTTATTTAAACGGGAATCATCCAAGTTAATGCAGTAAATTATGGAGTGCAGCAAGGATCTATTTTAGGCCCTCTGCTATTTTCAATATCCATGCAGCCTCTTGGTAATATCATTACAAAATATGGAATTAGTTTCGACTGTTATGCCAATGATACTATGTTATATATTTCATCATGACCAGATGAAATCTTTTAATTATCCAAGGTGACAGAGTGTGTTAAAGATATAAAATATTGGATGACCAGTAATTTTCTTCTATTAAATTTGGATAAGACTTACTGGACCAAAAGCATGTACACAGAATCTTTTAGAATACAATTTGCATTTAGACAGCAAATTTTCTTTCTATATTCATATTTCAAAATGTTACAAAAAACAGCCTTCTTTCACCTCAGAAACATTGCTAAGCTACGGAACATGTTATCCGATTCTGATGCAGAAAAGCAAGTTCATGTATTCGTGACCTCTAGATTACTGTAATGGATTACAAGGTGGTTGTCCTGCACCCTTTATAAATAAACTACACAAGTTATTCCAAAATGCAGCTGCTAGAGTTCTTACCAGGTCAGGAAAATATGATCATATAACTCCAATTTTACCTTCTCTAAACTAGTTACCTATTATTTCTATATTGATTAAAAAGTATCACTACTGACCTATAAGGCCTAAAATGGTTCAGCAACTATGTATTTAACCAATCTTCTATTGCCCTACAATCCATCACGCTTTTTAAGGTCACATAACTCTGGACTTTTGGTAGAACCTAAGATAACTAATTCAACTTAAGGAAGGAGAGCATTTTTGCATTTAGCTCCTAAACTCTGGAATACCCTTCCTGTTGATGTCCAGGGCTCAGATACACTCTCCCAGTTTAAATCTAGATTAAGGACACATATCTATAGCCAACAATTTACATAATGCACCTAATAATGTACTGTACTCCCCATTTGTATCAGATGAAATGCACAATCTTTTGGTTGAAATGTTATGTACAACAGCTATGCAAAATTTTTTCCATTTGCTTTTCTGTCTCTACCTCAGGATGCCTAGAGATTATGCCGGCTCCAGTTTGGATCCAGCCTCTTATGAAGATTTCAGATGACCGAACACCTGTGAAGAGATGACAGCAACCCCCTTAAGGACTTGATGATGGCAACTCTGAATAAACATGCACCACTGCCAAATTTTCTATATATTGTAATCATTATGATCAAAAATTTTAATAATTTATTAAATGAGGTCATTGTTTCTAAACTAATATGTAATATGAATACATGATATTAGCTAACTGCATGATTTGTATTATCGTGGAACTGTGAACTTTTGACATATGGACATTACTTTGACACAGTCACCTCTGATAACAGATTGCTCTAAATTGTAATGTAGAAACATGCATTTTTCGGTAAAGCTGCTTTAAAACGATATGCATTGTGAAAAGCGCTATACAAATAAAGGTGAATTGAATTGAACAAATCACCTCCCTCACCAGAGGGTGATTCTGTATGATCACTCGTGCATCCAGATAATCTTTGACTCCTTCATTTTTTAGCTATTGCTTTTGTTCTCTGTACTCGATAAACATCTATCATGTCAACTTCAACCGGTTAACTTTGCATAACCATTCAAATCCACTGGCAGAAAATCAGGTCAGGCTGAAATCTACAGCTTGGTGAAAAGCCAACACATTCACAGAGTGACTCTTTTTCCAGTATTCAAGTCATTAATGCACACAACTTGAGAGCATTTGAGAAGCTTTCATCATATTAATTAGGAAATACTACTGCTGAAGTGCTATCAAAAATAATTTAAGACCCAAACACGCTCTCACTGTGACCAAACCAAACAGTGAAACTGAATACATCATACTATAGTGCAAATCTACTCATTTTATATAATTTTTACTCTACCATGTTTTCTATTAAACGTCACCTTGAACTTGAACAATGCACAAGTGTTTGCGCTTGATCTGTTTCCTGACCTTTCTTTGCTCTAAGCAAACATCTTGAGGAGGGGAACCATGGTTACGGCTTTCATCTTAAAGTGTAGTTCCTCTACACTGCATGCACCCAAAAGCCAAAGCTGCTTTTTAACCAACCATATCATCACTTCCATTGCCACAGGACCTGTCAAAACTACAGTCATTTTCCTTTTCTATTCCTGCATAAAAAGGCAAATGCAAACACTCCCATTACTGTCCCTCAAAGCTTTTTCAAAAGATTTTTTGAAAAGAAATACATATTTTATTCAGCAAGGACACTTTAAATTGCTCAAAAAGGAGCAGTAAATACTTTTACATTAAAATATATATATATTTAAAAAAATGATGAATAGAACTTTCTATTCATCAAAGAATCCTGACAAAAATGCATCAAGGTTTTCAGCAAAATATTAAGCAGCACAATTGTTTTCAAAATTGTCTCTCCTGAGCACCAAATCATCATGATTTCTGTAGGATCATGTGACATCCTTCAGAATGTAAGTGTGAGTGATTGTGAATGTGAGATCTGAGTACTTATACTGAAAATTCAGCTTTGTCATCGCTGGAAAAAAAAGTATTTTAAAATATGTTAAAATAGAAATATATATGATAGATATTAATAATAATATTCCAAAATATTATTGTTTTACTGTATTTTTTTATTCATCAATCCCAAAAATTTGAACAGTAGTGAGAATTAAGAAAAATACTTTGAGACTCTCTTATTTTATTTATTTCAAATCTTCTTAAAATTAAAGCAAAACATTCATGCAGTCGATTTTCTGTTAACAGCAAACATAATGTTTAATAACCCCAAGACAAAAGACAGAAACGATTACAATCTAACTTAACCACTACGAAAGCTTAATAAAACTTAGTTTTACAAGAATGTCTTGGACCAAAGGTCTAAGCTATAAGGTCAAAGTTCTCTAAAAAGGAAACAGCATAAATCTACAAAATAAATATTACAAAATAAATTTCATTGTAATACTTTAATGAATTTTAAAACCATTTAGGCGACTGCTAAGATTGTCTTCTCATGTAATGAAGCTCAAAGCTTGAGTCCTAGATTTTAATATTGCAACAATAAATGCAACACTAATAATGTAGTTGATAAGCCAAATCTAATTATAACCATTTATCATTAATTCAGATGTGAAAATAAACCCAGTTTCTCATTTAATTTTTTTTTTCTTTTCAATCAGGAAAATAACAAAAATATCTTTCGAATCCTTTGAGACTCTCCTTCTCTTTTCCCTGATTCCCAGAAGGGCATAAAGACAGATATTGAGCTTTGGGGACAGAGTGTGACATAAATACAATTTTCTGGAAGCACACACCAACAAATAAGAGCAGGATAACAGCGTGGACAGTGTAGGATTAGAGGATAAGATAGCAGAGACAGGCAGGAGATAGGGACGCAGATATGAACAAGGAGCAGACACAGATGGGAGAGAGAAAGGCAAGAAAGAGAAAGGTATCTCCACAAGAAAGACAGGGATATACAACACAAATAAAAGAGCACTGAGGACACAGGAACAAAAGGTACAATTGAAAAGTGGGTCCACCCTGAAGCTGCAGGCCATATGTTCAATTGAATTTCTAAAGTTAAAACCAAATATTGCCCTGCTTTCGCTGGTGAATGTATACATAATACCCCAGTTTACATATCTGCACGCTTGTGAATCAGTGCATGTGACTACCTGTGAGGGTTAAGGAGTGCACATGTTGTGCGTGGCATATGTTGTTGCCACCTGGGTTATGTTTCCCAATATTTCACTTCAATTTATGAATATATAGTGGATTAAAAAAAAAAAAAAAAAAAGAATAGTTCACTTCAAAAAAGCCAGCCATAAAGTTTTGAAATGACATGAGGATGAGTGAGTCCATTTTTAATTTTGGGGTGCTAGATAGCACATGATACACTACCATTCAAAAGTTTGTGGTCAATAAGATTTTTTATGTCTGAGAAACAAGTCTCTTACAAAGACTGCATGTATTTGATCAAAAATACAGTAAAACAGTAATATTATGAAATATTGTTACAATTTTAAATAACTATATAACTAATAACTATTTTCTATTTGAATATATTTTAAAATGTAATTTATTCCTGTGACGCAAAGCTGAATTTTCAGCATCATTACTCCAGTCTTCAGTGTCACATGATCCTTCAGAAATCATTCTAATATGCTGATTTGATGTTCAAGAAACATTTTTTATTATTATCAGTGTTGAAAAAAGTTGTGGCGCTTAATATTTTTATGGAAACCAGGAGACATTTTTTCAGCATTCTTTGACGAATAGAAAGTTTAAGGAGCAGCATTTATAAATTTATTTACAGACACTTTTAGTCAATTTAAAGCATCCTTGCTGCATAAAAGAATATATTTCTTTTAAAATATAAAAATCTTTCTGACCTTAAACGGTAATGAAGGTATTCCCTCTTTACTTTATCAGAGGTGAGTGAAATGGGCAGCATCTGGCAATAAGAAAGATCTTCAACATAAATCCTACACAAACACACGCACCAGACGGCAAGAGTGAACAGTGCACGTGGCTACATTTATATAACACAAACACACACATACAGCCTTTCCTCATTTTCACCCAACCCCCTACACCTCAGTCTTCTTAGCAGGAGAGAGGGGAAACAAAGAAAGAATGAGAGGATGCGTAACAATTTCATGTCGGAAAAGTGAAGGTTGAAAAATGAAAATGAGACCTAGCTGAAGGAAAAGAAGGGAAGTGGAGAAGGTGAGAAAACAAGAGAGAATATTGCCAGTGAGGGAGTTTGCTGAGGCAAGCAGCAGCACTGTGACCTACTAATGCAGAACTGAGGAATTCTCATTGCTGACCCGAAACACATTCCTCTGGACTGCAGATATTAACCCCCACGTGACCACTGTATGCACCCACACATATGATCGCTTTGCACACACTAGCAAACCTCACGTGCAATTATACAGCCAAGACATAAAATAACTGTCACTTGGTCATGCATACTAACACTTCTATGTCACCTTGTGTAAACCAGCATAGCGCACACACACTGAACACACAATTGCAATGGTACCATTTCTTCTCCAGCAATTTGTAAGTCAGCACTCCAGGTAAACACACAGTACTACAGCAGTCAGGCAACTGTTAATTAGCCCCATACTGTCAGCACATTTTACTATGCAGGTGCAGAATATCACCTAAAAAACATCACCTCTACTATAGCTCCACAGGAAATACTGCCTCTGAATTCAAATATATATTATTCTTAAAGGAATAGTTCTCTAAAAAAAAAAAAATTTTCTCTCATCATTTACCTTATGTCATTCTAAACTTGTACGACTTATTTCTTCTGTGTAACACAAAATAGGATATCTTGAAAATTGCCTTACTTTTAGTGTATTTTTTTTTGGACCCATTGACTTTCATGTGACCAAAACTAGCTAAAACGTTCTTCAAGAAAGAAAGTCATAGATTGGAATGACGTCAGTGTTACTTTAGCATTATTTCTATTCTGTTATAGCATTCAATAATAAATTAGCTTTTCAATTTTTCAATCTTCATTGTAATTGCAGTTTAAGTTTTAGTCATTCTGATATGTGCTTTTGTCATTTTTATTAAATTATAATTTTATTTCAGTATTATATTTTAATTTTATTTAATTTGTAGATGTAATACATTTTAGTAGTTCAACTGAAATTGATTTCAGTTAATTGCCAAGGCAAAATTTCTAAGTTTTTCATATAATACTCATCTTATATTTATTTTATTAGCTTTATTAAAATGACCGAAAATAATTATTAATAGTTTAAGTTTCACTTTTACTTAACAATAAGACTGAACGATATGCTGGGTGAGACAATGATGACAGAATTTTTATTTTTATGGTAACCTATCCAATAAAATTTAGGATTACATTTGATGAAATGAAGTACATGAAACACCAAACTGAAAAAAATATACTGCATTAGGTTTGCAGTTGATCAACATCTCAGGAATCAAATGAATTAGGCACTCAATAAGAGCAGTAGAATTTAATACTTTTTTTCATGCAAGAATGCAAGCTGTTTAAAGAAGATAGAAATGTTTGCTTGCCAGACTCTTTAATACATCTGGATCATTTAGACTGGATAATCTTTCAGAAATCTTAAGATACATTTTTGCTGAACTTACTGCACATCCACCTGTCATTTTATAAAAGCATCAGCTTTCCAACAAATGTCTTAATTCAGCCTAATTTGGATGGTGAAGTGGGCTGAGATTTGATGAAAAAGCTATTTAGACATGAATCACTAAGGTTACCTAAAATGTGTACACAATATAACCACTCCAATTTAGGCCAAATTAAAAAGTGTTCACGGACACATTTGATACCAGGAAGAATAAGGCAAACTGTCATTTCTGTTCCATTTTAGTATACATGATATCTTTATAAAAAGAAAAGTTACTTCAAAATCACAAATGCAAACAGCAATATATCAGTCATGAAAAAATTATCAGTGGAGGTTCAATTTGTCTGTGTTTTTTTGTATTCACAGCAAAATGAATTTTCCATATTCTATTCCACAGCGAGAAATTGTAAGAGAGGAGGCAGCGCTGATGTCAAACCTATTGATTTCCTGAGCACTTCAGTAAGGGAGGGCTTAAGCAATCTGAGACACTTGAACATATGGAGAGTCAATGGCCATTATACTGTTTTGTACTGGTAGTAGTATTCAAGACTGGAGGCTCAAGGTGATTTATTTGATGTACTGAAACTGATGTGGTAGTGTATAAATGCACTTGTGGGCCAATGCAGAATGTCATTGCAGCTGAGAGCCAAAATTCAAGGAAATCAAGGAAAACAGAAATGGAATAGAGATTATGAAAAACAAAAAATAATAAGGAAATAAAATATGCTACAGTATACTGTTATTTAAACAACCAAAAAAATAAATAAAAAGCATATTTAGTGTGTCAGCCAGTGCTGCTTTCTCATAATAACTCTTAATAAGCTTATTAGATGTATTTTATATATAAATGCAACTCCAAAAATACATTCCTTTGAGGTTTGCTTAACCCAGACCATGAAAACTTGAGTGAATCAGGGATGGTCAAATATGATCCATATTCTATATGAATCTATAACCTAAAACAGACAGTCGACCAAATACGCCCAAAACTAAATTTTTCCCCTTTCTGGTGCCTAGCTAACTCTCTGTGTGGTGTTGTACATAACTATCAGACATTAGACCAGTGGTTCTCAACATTTTTTACAGTTTTCAAAGGCCAGTTGTTTTTCAGTTGTTCATGATTTTACTGGAAAGGATTAAAGATAAAGAATTGAGCTTAGCATAAAAAGAAAAAATGCATATTCAATATAATATTGCCCATGACGTTACAATATTTTACTCGTTTACATTTTTCCAGGTCTAGAAATCACACTTTTAAAACAAAGCTTCCTGCTGAGGCCCCCTATGGGCCCCGAACCCCTAGTTGAGAACTACTCCGTTGGATTTATCCGTTCGCTCAGAATTTTTTTTTTTTTTTTTTTACATGCTCCCATTTCTTGCATGAATTTCTGGCATGGACTGAGGAGTAAAATGTAAATAGACCCTTTTCAAGCATCTTCCCCATTATTTTCTACATCAACGCTCCTTTAGCACTAAACGGAATTGTCATCTGTGATTTCAAAACTTTTACACAGTAAAGAGAATGCACATTTGCGATTAAATTAGTAAAAAGTTCATGAAAATCTCATAGTACTAGTACACCATTTTAAAGAACATAAAACAAAAAAAAGTGACCGGACAGGGAGCTAAAAATAAGTGTGCAAAAACTCAAAAGCTCTTAAATTCATCTTCATAGATCTATGTTGAAAGCAAACATCATTTTAGTGCTGTTTTTGACTGCTTAACTGCCATTATGCTTTTATATGTTGGCGGGTTAGCAGGAACCATGAGGTTAAAGGCAGTAGAGGATAATCACCGTGGAGACAGGTATGCAGTCAGATATGAGATATAAAACACATTGGAGAGACAGAGGATGGGAGAGCATGCTGTTACCAAATCATAAGAGAAATTAAAAAAAACGTTTTTTGAAGGAGGATATACACAGAAACTGTTCATTGTTGTATTAAAACAAGCGTTGCACCCTTCTTTTCAGAAGGGTGCAGACGGAGGAAGACAGACAAGCGGGGATGAGGGGTGATGGGAGGAGCGTGGTACGGAGAGAGAAGAGGGGACACCCTAATAAAGGGACTACGCTACATTTCAAACCGATTCAGATGAAACAAAAGTGCCACAAGCGAGGAGGCCAGGATTGATTTTGTATAAAGATCGCACTCTCTACAAGTGCATCAGTGCAGAACTAATTTTACTGATGCAAACCGTGAGTACTAAACCTTTTATGCGATCAACTTGACCGGGCCTCATTTTAACCTTTTGGAGGAGTCATTAATATTAGTCTATGATGTTAACAACAAAGTCTCGAACAGAAATGCACAACCAATATGTGTCGCACAAGAAAACAGAGCAAACATGACGGCTGCAGGGATGAAAATGTGATGGAAGAGGAAGGAAAAGTACTTAAAGTCACCAAATGCATGGTTAATTTTGCACATAAAGAAGCAGAAAGCGCAGTTGTAAGCTAACAAAACACCCGGGAAAGAGATTGGAACATATTAGCATGAAAACCAGACTAAGCCAGATGAAAAATTAATGCAAGAAATGGTCAAAAGAAAAGCAAAGTGAAAAGCAAAATACCAGCAAGTGTTGGAAAAGAACGGTGGCTTCCTTTCCCCCGATTTTGCCCACTTCCAGGTCAGCCATCCCTCGTTTCTCCTCTTACGGGTTCCTCTCCTACTTTACTCTTCTCCCTCTCGTATTTCACGTTTCTGCCAGTCCACTCTCCTCAGTCCTGCTCTCTTCTTTTACCCCCTCCTTTCTTCTCTCTCTCTCTCTCTCTCTCTCTCTCTCTGCCTTTTCATCATTCCTCCTCACAGACACCACTCTCTTCCGCTTCCTTCCTTTCTTTACGGATAAGTGTAGAGAAGAGGGAAGGGGGAGGGAAACCTGCACTGTAAAGAGAGCAAGACTCGTGTGTTACAAGTAAAAAAAAAAAAGGCCTCTCAATGAGAAACAGGCTATCCCAGTGTGTGAGACACAGCTGAGAGAGATAGCGAGCCGCATTGAGCCGGTTTCTCCAACCATTGGGAGAAAAGCAAATACTAGAGGCTCTTAAAGCGGTGCGTAAAAAGACGACCTGATGAGAGACGAGCTAAGCAAAAGAAGAAAAGTGGTGTTTAATAGTATGTGCATGTGTAGGAGAGAGTGAAGGATAGAAATACAGGACAGATCGAGATGGAGCGAGAGAGAAAGGGGGGTGGCTTCAGACAGAATATCTTAGTGGGAGGGAAAGAGGAGGAGAATAGAGGTGAAGAGAAAGCAAAGGGGTGGATTTTTCTCCGTCTTCTCTTGTTCACTTTTTCTCTCATTCGGAATCAATGTACTGTAAAGGATACAGCAGCATACAGATGACTCCTCTTGGCTAAGTTACCTCACTTTTTTTTCTCAGCTCTTCCATTTGGTCAGGAACATGTAATCTTGCACTTGAACTTGAAACTCTCTCCCTGGTCTGCAAGCTCCAACCCCATCCTGGCCTCTCCCTGCCTGAGAACCTCCTGCAGGAGAAACACAGTGAACTGAGTCTGGGGGACAAGAAAGGGAAATTGAACATTGATAGCATGGGACAGCAGGAACCATATCCTGACATATTACCTCATATTACGTGATAACATGACCCGCTTTTAGTTCAAAATAACTTTAAAATTATAGTTATATTATAGCCTATGTGCCTACATAAAGTATGAGAAACATTTAACGTACTGGAGTAAAAAGTGTGACATACCTGCCCCAATCTTCAACATATTATATTATAGCTATCCTCTTTGTTTTGTGCCCCTTCAGATTTAAGAAACACATTCTCGTGTGTAATAAGAGTGGTTTACAGTGGTCTGGTGTACCAAAACGAATTGAACAGAACATGGTGTTTTACGGTTTTTAAAAAAGTTTTAACGCAACGTCTTGAAAGCGTTGCGTGTCTGCGACAGTGGCTCAAAACGGAAAGAAAAAAAAAAACAATGTACGTTGCAAGTCAACAATTTAAACATATCAAATCATTTGAGAATTCTGTCGTTATCAGCTTCATGGTTGTTGTAAATACGTAAACAAGATGGAAATGGGGTTTCTTACCATAAAATAACCAAGTAAACTCAATTGAATTACCCTGCGTAGTAAAAAAAACGACTAAACCACCAAATCATGTCAAAGTAACTCAACTGAATCTCTTACTTACCTCTCAGTCAGAACTTCTTTGACAACATTCACAAGTATCCAGTAGGGATACCGATATCGATAACAGTATCGTACCGATACCAAGCTCATGTACTTGTACTCTTAAAGCCGCCTTTCCACTGCACACGGCATTCGCATCCGATTGTCGCATTTCGCCCCCTAGCGGCAGTCGCACGGAAAACAACAC
Organism: Chanodichthys erythropterus; assembly: GCF_024489055.1. Classification (NCBI taxonomy): domain Eukaryota; kingdom Metazoa; phylum Chordata; class Actinopteri; order Cypriniformes; family Xenocyprididae; genus Chanodichthys; species Chanodichthys erythropterus. Next base: position 30,002,818 of record NC_090222.1, read on the forward strand.
ACTTGAAAAGAGAAAAAACACGACAATGGACAGCGAAGTTGACGAGCGTTTGTGTGAAGAGATTAGAAAGTAACCACATTTGTACAATTCATGTTTAAAGAGTACAAAGACGTGTTTAGGGCGGCAAATTCATGGAGGGGGATAAGTAAAATATGGAAAAGGATGCACTTCTTTTCTTCTCCGATCATGCCCAGTGAATGTCACGTTGATGACACGACTCAGTGTTGCTCTCCTATGTCGGGTAGAGCATAGAAAAAAGCTGTACTGCACATGTGACGAACACGGTCATCCGCGCGCATCCGTGGTGTAATATACTTTGAAAGGCGCGGGTATACTTCACTTTCCGCGCCTTTCAAAGTATATTACAATCTCTGGTGAAGCGAAGTCGGAACCAACAATTCAGTTTGGCAACGCGTGACGTCACTTATTCAAAGTAAATGAGAAGCGTTAACGCCGGGGCCCAGTGTGAATGCAGCGTTATGTTTAAATATGCCTATTATAATGTTATTTATTTTTTAAATTTCATCTATTTGATTAAGACTAGTGAACAGCACGAGTAAGATAGAATACATCATAAGATGCGCAATACATCTGGAGACGTGGGTCAGACATGATTTTTATTACTTCAATAGGTTTTGTTTTGTAGAAAGCCTTTCTTTAAAGTGAATTTTGTTTTGTAAAAATTGTATATTCATTTTAATCAATGTTTCATCAACCAATTGCCTGGATTTAATAAATAAGAAGCAAATATATTCATGGATGCGCGGGCGCGATCACTTGCACGATCTGCAGCGCGACTTAGCTGTAGACTAAAATGAACTGAAACTTAGCGTACAGGCTGCTTGCCTCACAGACACGAGAAAAATATCTATAGAAAGCTTGAAATGTCTTCTTTTAAACGAAATAATTCAAAACGAAAAGAAATGGGCTACTCTCTGAAGATGTAATCCGAATGAAATGTGCATTCTCTCTCTAGGCACATCCACTGCGAAGATGCTGAGAGTCAGCAATGTCAACTTCATCTTTGCAGCCGACACTGATTAGAAAACATTAGATTATTAAAAAAAAAAAAACAATTAAAATGTCTCCTTGCTTTTTTTTTTTTTTTTTTTTTTTTCAAATTCATTATCGTTTCTTTTTGCCGATTCTTTATGACAAGCTTTATGCATGGGCTTGAGTGCTATATAAATGCTAATTATAGTTTATTCTCTACAGCAGCGGTTCCCAAACTTTTTTTACTGCGCACCCCCAATCCCCACTTCAAAAAAAAAAAAAAATGCAACAAACCTTTGTTTTATCGCCATATAAAGACTCATGTTTAATCATGCGCAAATAACCAGAACACGCATGACAATAACAACATCAACAAAGTTATAATGTAATGCAACAAAGCTACGCACATGCTTCCACTTTTAAGAGGACGAGTGTCAGACACAGGCTCAGTAACAGTAAGCACGGTTATTTTCAGCCGCGTAAAAGAAACATTGCAGCAATAGGCTAGCCTGCAGTGCATAAAAGAAAAGCAGTGCGTAGAACAGTGGTTCTCAACCTTTTTCCCAGTGGGCCGCACAATGGTCCAAGTGCAAGTCTCACGGGCCGCATATAATTTACATATGACGTCACTAATGCAAACCAATCAGATTTAATGTTATGGTATTAGCAGATAATACTATTATTATACCTAGATGTTGCACACAATAAATAACAAATAAAAACTAACTTACTGGCATTAGCTTTACAATAATAATCAGATAGTATTGCTCAATGAACACACAAACTGTGTATACAATCACTTTAAGTTGCTATTTAATTCTGTATGACTCTCTTCAACAGCATCATAGCCACCAAACAATCACATAATAGCCTTAATAAGCAAATGTTACTCAGCTCGTTTTACAAACAACACTGAGCGCCTTGTAATTACAATCTCTGACGATATCAAGCATTCTGTCACGTCGCAATCCCTCGCGCAGCATCGGATATTAATATCGGATATATCGCTGATGCGGTTATTTTTACTGATTTAAAAAACATCAAACACACACATGGAATTCACAGCTCAGTCTTTTGAAATTGTAGGTTTTGCTTGTCAAGTTAGTACTTTACTACAGAGCAAACAGGAAGGCTGCCCATCTCGCTCATTAACAGCAAACTGATTCTTCCAGTCTTGTTACCTTTACTGCTGATGCTGCGACTCTTCTTGTTTGCATGTGCTCCTTCTTTGTATGGTCCTCATTTAGTTTTTCTCATCTAATAACAAATTTGAGCATTTTGAGGCTTAAATTTACAAAAATAATGGCAACTGTTTGAATTCTTCCAAAGCGCGCACTTTTAAGTGTTCGTTTCGTTAACTGAGTGATTTCTCATTGCCTGATGTCTGAAAATAATAAATTCTCACCTAAATTATTTTATATGACAAAGCATTATAGCTCATTTATATTTATTTAACTCACTTCAATTTAAATTTAAAAACAAAACTAAATTGTAATGCTATAATTATTATTTTTTTTAAATTGTGGTCGGCATATACCGCATTTACTTGATGGACCGCAGGTTGAGAACCACTGGCGTAGAAGAAGACAGCAGCTGTCTTCTTCTACGTTTCTATCAAAAACTAATAAATTATAGTTTTTTATTTAAAATAAAAGCGATTACAAAGGAATTGTTTACTGTTCATGTTTTTTATTGTATGGAAAAAATCCCACTTAAAAAAAAACAGACCGCCATTACATTTTTCCTCTCGCGCACCCCCTGGAGGCACCTCGCGTACCCCTGGGGGTGCGCGCACCACACCTTGGGAATCCCTGCTCTACAGTATTTAAGAAATTGAATGTGAATAATCAACTAATCAATGTGATTAGTCAACTAATGGCTTGAACAACTAGTCGATGAGAAAAAAAAAACTTATTTCATTTAGGCCTATTTTCTATCCAGCATGTCACAAAGGGTATTCTGATTTGAGCTCGCACTCCGCTCGCATGCTCTATCTCTCTCACACACACACACACACACACAGAACTTTGTGCGATTGCTTCGGAAATCGGCAGGTCGAAAAATCGTGTCGTATCACCTCGTCCGTACGATTTTCAGATAAACTCACTCGTGACGTGTGCGTGGACATACGATCTTCCGACCATCAGAATTCGCACCGTGTACACCCGCCTTTACTCGTAAAAATACCCCAGGTACTGATACCTCATGTGACGTAACTGGTGACGTAACTGACAGAATTTTCATGCACAGAGGAGCCCGATAACACGAAAATACGTATCAATAGTACGAGTTTGTAATCTCGTAGAATCACAGAGACACCGGCGGTAGCAGCAAAAACAATGTCAGCTTAAGGGGTGTAGAAATACTTCAGAATTAATTATGACAACACACACATTGCGAACTGCATGCTTTCAATCATTCGTTATCGATTAGTGAAGGCGGGATAGGCGGAATCGCGCTGAATGACACAGATCTGAAAGGTGCTCTCTCTCTTTCTTCCGCGCGATCAGATCTCCTTGCGCCTGAATGGTCAAATGCACACATAGTTGTCAAAATGTTCATGTTATAGAGTATCTCACGTAAATACAGTCGGTTATGGCTTAAGTGGAAGTAAACATTTGGGTGAAATTTTTTTTTACAGTCTATGGTGAAAACAGGATATGTGTCAGTATCTAATGATTCGGTCTTAAAGGGACCATAGCTTATATTTGTCATAATTGTTAATAAAAACAACAAAAGATGTTAAATAAATTTATACATGGTAAATAATGACCACTGTATCTGAAAAACAAGTATTGTTTGTAATTTGTAAATTTCTTTCTATATAACAACAATTACTATGCCCTTTGAAGGTTATTGGACACTGTGAAATTTTTGTTGTTTAAGTTTGTGACAAGCACATAAAAATTATTACTTTTTTCTTTAGAGTAATAATAAAGCTGTCCTACATTCATTAGCGCTTGGAAAACAACATTGAATCTGATTGGTTGATGAACGTTCTAAGGTCAAAAGATGTACAATTATTGTCAGGGAGATGCAATAAAGTAGTTCCAGTCAGGTCTTTTCACCGCATTACAGTTCCATATCACTTCGCCAAATGATTTCAGTAATTTCAAAGGTCCTTACAGCCAACAGCAAAAGAACCAAAACTCACAACGACACTGAACAAGCAAATAAATATAGTAAATAGGATAAAAATGGCAAATGATTTGCTTATTTTTGCCACAAAATTCCGTTTTATTATGTTTTACTTAACTGCATTATTAATAACTGCATTATTCCACTATCAATGTCTGAAGCCTCTGTCACTAGCTCTAAAATGACGTTTTGGAATTAGCAATGGAGGCTCGGGATTAGATGCGTAAGAAATTAGTCCTACACAAGAACGTTTTAAAGTTGAGTAAAAATGAAAATTCTGTCATTAATTACTCACCCTCATGTCGCTCCATGCCCATAATAAGACGACCTTGGGTCATCTTTGGAACACAAAGGATTAGTCCACTTTCAAATAAAACTTTCCTGATAATTTACTCATGTCATCCAAGATGTTCATGTCTTTCTTTCTTCAGTCGAAAAGAAATCAAGGTTTTTGATGAAAACATTCCAGGATTATTCTCCTTAGTGGACTTCAATGGCCTCCAAACGGTCCAAATGGTAGTGTCAGTGCAGCTTCAAAGGGCTTTAAACAATACCAGACAAGGAATAAGGGTCTTATCTAGTGAAACGATCGGTCATTTTCTAAAAAATACAAATGTATATGCTTTATAAACACAAATGATCGCCTTTCAAGTGCTTCCACCATTCCGCTATCCATATTCTTCAAAATGTTTACGCTGTATGTCCTACGCCTTCGCTATTCAGAAGGCGTAGAAAATACGGAAAGTGGAATGGCGAAACCACTTGCAAGGCAATCATTTGTGTTTAAAAAGCATATACAGTTGTATTTATTTTTATTTTTTAAGAAAATGACCGATCATTTCGCTAGATAAGACCCTTATTCCTCGTCTGGTATCGTTTAAAGCCCTTTGAAGCTGCACTGAAACTAATTTTGACCTTCAAACGTTTGGAGACCACTGAAGTCCACTATAAGGAGAATAATCATGGAATGTTTTAATTAAAAACCTTAATTTCTTTTCGACTGAAGAAAGAAAGACATGAACATCTTGTATGACATGGGGGTGAGTAAATTATCAGGAACTTTCATTCAGAAGTGAACCATTCCTTTAAGATATGTTTAATGAAATCCAGAGGTATATGACTCGTCCATAATAAATTCGTTGAATAAATTGGTTTTTTTTTGTGCACAAAAAGTATTCTTGTCGCTTCATAAAATTAAGTTTGAACCACAGCAGTCATGTCGACTGTTTTAACGCAGACTGTTTTAGTATACCTTTCTAAGTGTTGATTATATTGCTGTCTATGGACAAGTCATATACCTCTAGATTTCATCAAAAATATCTTAATTTGTGTTCCGAAGATGAACAAAGGTCTTATAGGTGTGGATGGAACGACATGAGGGTGAGTAATAAATGACAGAAATTTCATTTTTGGGTGAACTAACCCTTTAAGGACAAAACTAAAAACCTGACAAATGTCTTGAAATACATCATCTGAACAATGTTTTGAGGTGTGGTAAGCAGAATAATTGACTCTGTGCCATTGAATTATTGAAAAATAATACACACCCGAGGTGTAACGGTCACATTACCACCTTGGATGTGCATTATTTTCCTAATAATTCAACTGCCCGTTGTGAATTATTCCTTACTTAAACAACACTTAATTTTAACATTCCATCTTCTTATCCGGGAACTACAAAGTTTTCCTACTTGCAGATTCCATTTCACAGATTCCATTCAACAAATGTATGTGGATTGCACACAAATTAACATTCAATAATGGTGTTACATTATCTATTTTTAATTAAGTAAATTGAACAAGACTCAAAATCATTTTGAGAGAATTCTGCTTTTTTCCACAATGAAATGCATGGTGATCAGTGGCTGCCATGTCAGTTGGCGAATGAAGCCCCTTGCTACTTGCAAATACACAATGTAAAGACCAACAGAGCTTTGCACTGTTGATGACATTGAGCAACCATTCAAAAGTATTCAAAATCACAAGTCTCACCTCTTGATTGCCCTCACCCAGAGTAACAAGGACAGATCACAGCACACATTATCTCCACACAACCAATGAGGCAGATCTTTGAGCACACTGCAAACATAAACAACTATCGATCTGCTTCACAATTGGTGAGAGCTGAGGTGGGATGGAAGGGGGAGAAAAGATAGGGTAGATAACAGAGGTCAAAGAGAAGTGTGCTGCAATCCCTTTCACCTTCATTATAGAAAGCAAACTGGCCCTTCATACATAACATCATTACCAGAGTGGGAGAACAATCCCATTAGGAACACTTCACTCCTAATGCAGACAAACTGTTCTTTTGCTCAAGGACAATCATTACCTGGGGGTGTGAGGGGGATACAGAGGGAGTGTGTGTTGCTCTGTAGAGGTAACTGTGCATGAGAGGATGGTATGCTTATACTGGTGCTGATCTTGAAAGGCCATCGCTATCGATTGCATTAAGCTTGCTGGGAGCCCGGGAAATCGATACATTTTTAAAGGCAAAGCAACTAACAGACAGCATTTGTGTTTGTGGGCTTCAATGATACAAAATGGATTCTAAAGTGGTTATTTTTAAGAGATAAAAAATACACATAATCAAATAAATTATTAAAATGCTAAATTTTAAATTTTTAAATATTATTATTAAAATATTACAGTACATCCAGCTCTAATTATATTGCAAAATGATTGTATAATGCATTTACAATACAAATATTTATTTTAATTGTTGTCTGTAATTTAGTTTTTTATACTTATATATATATATATATATACACCCTGCCTTCAGATATTATGTGCCAGTGTAGAAATCATATATTGTTGCAAAGCTCAGGCTGGGCAATAAAGAATATCCTTGATAATTTCCTGTGGCTACGAACAAAGCAAAGATTTCTAATATGAGGTAATATGATCTATATGATCTATTTTGCCTTGGTAGCAGTAAGTGAAAAAAAAAAAAACCCTTCAAGCTACTTTTTGACCTCTGTTATTGTTGTGGATAATTATGGAGTGACTTTTGTGTCTTTTGTGACCAAAATTAATTATAATGTAATTAAAAAATAAAAGATTGCAAATAAAAACTCTTCTTAAAGAAATAAAAAAATAAAAATTCTGTCATCATTTACTCACCCCTAAGTTGTTCAAAACCTGCATTAAATTCCTTCTTCTGTTGAACATGAAGGTATGTCATATGGTATAACATGTGAATTTCTTTCTTGTGCTGAACACAAAAGAGGATAATTTGAAGAATATGGGTAACAGTTGCTGGTCCCCATTGACTTCCATAGTATAGAAAAAAATACCATGGAAGTCAATGGGGACAAAAAACTGTTTGATTACCTACATTCTTCAAAATATCATTTGTGTTCAGCACAAGAAATTCATACAGGTTTAGAACAACTTGAGGGTGAGTAAATAATGACAGAATTTTCATTTTTGGGTGAACTTACTATAATAACTTTAAGACTGTTTTTAATTACAATAATAAAGTTATAGATAACAAAACTCTTTGGATTGCAAATATCATATTCTCTTTTCTTTATGCACTTCCCATGCTTGTCATTATGTGCATTTTTGTGTCGTTTTTTGTGTCTAAAATCTTTGCGTGTGAGTAAATTGTGTAATTTCTATGGTGCTATAGTCAAACTGGCACAAATTCTAACCAAAAAACTATGTAATTATTTGCTAAAATGGCAAAAAAATTATGTCCCCGCTTTTGCAATTGGTCAATGAACCAGTTAGCCCCACCCCAAACTCACGCCATTGGTTTAGCCACTGTTGCTAGGCTGGTTAGGCTCACAAAAAACAATATATTTTGATAAGACACAAATTTGGGGAAATTATCATGAATGGCTAAAATGTCGCATTCGAGATGTAGTTCATCCTGAACAAAAAGAAAAGAAAAAAGAACCAAATGCAAACCAAGTATAAATGTCATAACACTAAACTCAAGGGCTAATCGAGGTGCCAGGTCAAAGGAATGCATCACACTCTTAATTCAGGTGGGATGCCAAATCACCCATGGCTCTTTGACCAAATTAATTGCATGTTCAAACGCATACAGGAAAAATCCAATCAGTCCACCAGCTGAGGACCGGAATAACCCACTGACAAGGAATCTGGAGCCAAAAACAGGTAGGAAAAGACAATGGAAGGAGGAGAAAATGAGGAGAAATCACACTGTTTTCCCATTTTGTTCATGAATTCCTGTTACAGCATGGAGGCAGAATTATTATTCCCCTGATTGCACTACCAGTAAAAAACTTATTGAATATTGGTAATGACCATCTGATCCTCTTTCTCTTTTTAAATCTGTGTCCACCCTTTCTTTTAGCTATCATTTCCTCATCATTTAGCATCTGGGACATGCTGTAGGATCTGACTGTGTAAAGGTGACTGACTGTGACTGGGAAGGAATGATGTCAATTATACCGTTTATCTCATGCTGTTTTCTAGAATTTATACCTACCATCAGGACGTTTTCCATTTTCAATATAAGCAAGCTGATCTCACATGCAGCCTGATGAACACGCTCTTACATCAGATCCTTAATACCCAGAGGGCAACAGAGGAGAAAGCAGCAGAAATGACAGAAAAAAGAAGGGATCAATTCTGCCATCTGCTGCACATCAGGAGAAGTTCACACTCTGTCAACAGTTATCAGTCTTGAAGTCATGTAATTCTACTCCAAATGGCTATTGCTTTTTATATAGTGCCGGTTCAATATAATGGTTATATAATACTATGGTTCAGTGTTATTGAAGAGACTCTTTCCTTACATGCCTTCAAAAGACTTTCTCACTTTCTTTTTATGAACTTGATTATTTAGTAATTTCATCATAATTTATAAATCACTCTATAACTTCTTAATAAGTTTTTTATTTATTTAATTATACTTGTATATGTTTCTGGTTTTGATGATTGATGTAGCTTATTTTGTTTTTGTGTTTGGAAATGTATACCGTCCTGGGACCCAGGAATAGACTTTTGTCCTCTATAGTGGACATTATATTTTAGTGATTTTCTCTGACATCATGTAAGTCTGGATGTCCTGTAAAGAGCACATTCAGGGCTTTTGCAGAGGTTTCACTATGACAACAACAACTCCTTGGTCTTTAAATATGACTGAAAATCAAAATTAGCACTCTTATGGAAATATAATATTTTGTAATTATCATTTAAATTGAATTATTTTCAAATTGTTTGTCATAAATCACGATCTAAGAAAAATGTTATGGGGTTTCAAATCAAAATATAACTTTCTGTTATGAAACAGGACATAGATTTTATACATGTCCACTGTAGAGGACACTGGGACTTAAATCATGTTCATCAGGCATTTTAGGAGACACAACAAGTGAATAGGGAAATAAATTATATATCAATATTCCTATTAATTATTAGATATTATTATGAAAATGTTGCCAATTATTACTCCCATTATTACACTTGTTTTTTCATTACATGTTGCTCGAAGAACACATTAATATGCAAATTAGATACAGTGTATAGATACATTATATTGAATGGGAAAATCCATATATGACTATTTTACCACATATTGCATAAAGTAAAATGGTTTGTTGATTCATTCCGTTCTATCTTTCAAAACATAGCTGAGAATCATCTTTATACAAAGTTTGGTTAAAAAAATCCTGAAGCCTAAAAATTGATTGGTGATTTAAAAAAAAAAAAAATTCATGTCATTTTATTTCTTAAACAACTTTGTCTAGGTGTTCAGAGGACATAGCATAACATATAAATATAAAATATAATTTTTCAAAAATGTTTTTTTTCCCCCAATTTGTTTCTTATGCTGTAAACAATGTAATGACGTGAAAAATACTAAATTCAAAAAACTATTGTACAGCCTTTCTTACAATTGTTACGTATATAATTTAACATGCTTCAAAATCAGGTTTAGCAGTAGCTACATTAAAAAAAAAAAGACTATTATGAAACTAATCCAAACTATTAGCATACACACAACAGGAATAAAACTATACATTTAAATAGATAATATTTTACAATGTCTTCTTAAAATCATCATAGGCTATTGATAAATATTCTGGCCAGTTTGATTTTTATATTTTTAATCCTACTTCCTAGAACACTAGCACTGACCATATTTGGGTTTGGGGTGAATCAGCGTCATAATCATAGACATGACTGCTTGTAGTAAAAAAGGGTGTAAAGCTGTACAGTATGGACAAGGAAGTGAGTCATATGCTAATCATTGACGGTAAAATGACGCGCTAGATGGTCGACCGAGCCCAACACGACTGAAGAAACGTGGAACATTGATGTACTACAACAAGGAAGCAACGTGCTTACTCAGGCTATCAGCCTATTTGGACAAAACACTTTTGAGGAAGTAGAACTAAAGAGAACGAAACACATCGAGTCGTTTTGGATTCAGCTTATAACGGTAAGGAATTACCTTAAGAACCATCCATCATTACAATAATTGTTTAAGTTTTTCTTTCTTTTTGTTCTCTACAAGTTAAGGGATCAAGCTGTAAAATTGCCAAAACATAAATGTGATGTATGTAAAATGTTAAACTCCGATTATCTTGACCGTACTTACTTCAATTGGTTAGTAACATTATTATCGTTATATTAGCCTAATATATTAAAGTCTGGAAAAGATACATTACACCATACAGTATATAATTTTATCATATATCATAATTCTGTTATTCACTCTATACACACACATACATACATGATTTTTGGGGTTTTCTCTTTGGGAATTTCCGATGATGCACTTTCCCAACACTTGCTTGAACATCTTTAGTGTTGCATGTGGCGCTCGTGTAGCACGTGACTGAATAGCAGTTCTTCAGTACGTTGCGTGTTTTAGTCCTTTATACAGTAATGAGCTCATAAACTTAGTTTTTAAATAGACCTATCCGTTTTAATAGACTGTAATAATAGAGTAGAATATTTGATGCTGTATGAATAGAATATTTGGAATAGAACATTTGGCTGCTACTAGTTAATAAACTTTAACCAGCTGTGATTTATACTTCAAATAAAACCTCTCCTCTTTAAAATAAATTCCCATACATGAATATAATGTTTGCCGTTAACATAGCCTAGACAAAACTTTCAGCACCTGTTGACCTGCTCACCAGTCACCCATCTGAACCTATGCACATGACATTCTGCTTTACTTTAGTTCGCAGATTCTATCACAAGTAGCCGAAAGGAAATATAATTAATCTGAGCTCTATTTGAGCCCTTTGTGCATTGTTAGAGACTTACGCTTGAATGACTTATTATTGTGTCACTCAAATCAGCCTTCTGACTAATGTCTGAGTAGACTCACAGCATGTTGCTCAAAGGTTGCATAATACAATAACCTGAGCCAGCATGTTTAGAATGGCAGATATGTATTTGATTTAATTAGTGTTATATAAATATTAGATGTAAATCTGATTTTTTTTCTTCTTTTTTTTCTTGGAATTAACAAAGACTTGTCATAAGTAGGCCAGCATGTTTCGCAAGGTAAATAAAAAGTTTAATTTGATGTTAATTGAATAAGTTTATTGTTTTTCTTAGTGAGAGTTTAGGCTAAAGAACATTAGTCTATGGCCTAATTTGAATTGTGAGTCCAAAGGATGCATGTTTATTTGCACTTTTATATCTCTTAATTTGCAACTGTGAACCTTATTTAGCAATATGCTGTTGGGAAAAGAGCGACTATATTTCCTTATTTGTATCTGATTTCCCTTTAATGCAAATTATGGCTTATGTTCATTCTGTCAGTATAACAAGTCTTTACATGTGGTGGAGCTGACTAACAGCTGACACTTCAGTTTCAACAGGTGTCAGAGGAAAGAGAAAACCGTGCTTAGGGAAGTTCCCCTATCAGAGATGCTTATAGAGATGACCTATACAAATGTGTAGATGTTTCAGGTTGTGGTTTAACATGGGAATTTCTTTATTTGACAAGGCATGTTTTATTGTTTTTTGGCTAGTGACTGAAAACGAATATGCTTTTTATTTAAACCTAAAAGCAAAACATTCTTTTTTTTTCAGGCCTGTATATTTGCTTTATATTTTTAGTCTTTTTGCGTAGTTCACTTTTACACTGAATACAATATTCTAAATAAGAATGTTAGAACTTTTTGACTTAACCAAAGGATGTCAATCAGAAATTATGTCCTAACTTTGGGTTTTTTGAATGTAATAAAGTCCCAGAGATGAATTTCAGCTTTTGATGTTTCTTCTTCTTTTTTCTGTTTTTCTTTGCAGAGATGAGAATGAAGAGAGAAGTGAGTGCTGGAGTGAACTTTCTGAAAGGTTTGGCAGTGGAGCGTGGAGGTGTAGATCAAATTAAAGCCAAACTTTTCGCTACTAAATTACAAGAGCTTCTGCTTGAAAAGTTCTCAAACCACTGGTACCCAGACAACCCCAGCAAAGGACAGGCATACAGGTATCTCCATAATGCCAGGTTGCTATGGCCATGCAAGTATTTTTTTACGCATTAAACTTAAGGCCACGACAAAACTAAGTGAACCGAACATTGTTACTGTTATAATGCGCTGATCAAAGCAATATTAAATAAATACTATCTGAAATAGCTTTGACAGCATTATCTCAAAATACGCTATCATTCAAAATTGACGCTATCATTTATATGTTTTTATGCTCTTATGCTTGCCTTTATTTGATCAAAAATACAGTAATATTGTGAAATATTATTAGTTTAAAATATTTTTTTTCTATTTGAATATATTTTAAAATGTAATTTATTCTTGTGATCAAAGCTGAATTTTCAGCATCATTACTCCAGTCTTCAGAGTCACATGTTCCTTCAGAAATCATTCTAATATGCTGAAACATTTCTAATTATTATCAATGATGAAAATATTTGTCTTAAAACAGCGATGCATTTTTCAGCATTCTTTGATTATTAGAAAGTTGAAAAGAGCATTTATTTAAAATCTAAATCTTCTTTAAAAAAATCTTACTGACCACAAACTTTTGCCACAAAATTAAATGATTTCTTCACAAAAAAAAGTGAAGAAATCATTTAATTTGTTGTCGAAGTGGAAATTATTCATACATGAGGTCATATCTTGAAAGACCTACAAATGTACATAGCATTCACATTATGACTATTTTTACTCTCTCCTGTAATTTCTCAGATGCATCAGAATAAATGATAGTATTCCCTGTGATGAATCAGTGTCAAAAGCATGCGTGGAAAGCGGCTTAAAGCCAAGTGAGTTAGGCTTTCCTCGGGAGATAACAATATGGATCGACCCGTCGGAGGTGTGTGTGCGGTAAGTTCTTTAAGAACTGTTCCTATGGGGCTTTTTATGAATATGATATTTTCTGTGAAGCGCAATCTAATGCTAGTTATATTAAAGTAAAAGTTTACATTCAAATGTTCCCCTTTAGGTCTGGGGAGAACGGCAGATATTTTACAGTGGCTCAATTTGCTAAAGTGGAGGATGAGGAGAAGCACACGAATAAGGATGACACTTTTAGCCAAGTGGATTCTGTGAATCTGGATACGTCGGACTACCACTCAGCGACCTCATCTGACTGCGGCTCAGCAGTCTCAAGTGATACAGAAGAGGAGGTGAAAGAGGACGAAACAAAAAAAATGGAGGAGAGAAGAAGAGTGGAGAACACCGTTTATACAACGAGATCTAAAGCAAGGGAGCCAAAAGGGCGACGCAAGTTTCCCACAGCTCAGGTAAATACCATGATGCATTGCTTCAAGTTCACTTCAGCAAACTACACTCAAGTTATATGAGGAAGGCTGAAATGTTGGAATTACTAGCAAGAGCAAAAAACCCATTCACCTCTGTCTCTATTTTAGAAATAAACTGTTCTGGCAAGATTTGTTTTCTCAGTACTTTTTGAACACAAACTGTTACCTTTGAATAAAAGGCCTAAGACAAGTCATAAAGCTGAAATATTTTCTCTTTCATCAACAGATCCCTGGCCCGCACTACTTTTATAACCCTGCACCGATGTGGCCCCAATACAAGAAAAAGAGTGGCGTGTTCTTCACGACCGTATGTGCACCGGCACCTTCTCCTTTGTTCACTTACTATGTCGTACCCAAAGCCCCTCCTCAGTTCATTGTGCCTCACGCTACCCTGCAAACCTGGGGGACAGTGAAAGGGTAAAGAGCTCCAAACTAATTAGCACATACACCTGGTATGTTAGAGTATATTTAAAATGTGAGACGTATCTGCTACTGCAGGGAACTTTATAGCTTATCATAATGAAATTGTAAACTTGAGATATAGTGACAAGCATGCCAACTATTTAACATATATATATTTTTTAACCTATTCTATCGTTATTTAGATTTTTTTGGGTCAGTCAATATATTTAAACTGCTCTTGCACAAAACACTGAATCTGTTATTACTTGATCAAAAACTACAGGAATTATTTCTCAATTTTGCCAAAGTTGATTGCTGCATACTTGAAATTTTTTTATTCATAGATATGGAAATCACAGCTTTTCCACCAGCTTCTGTAGTGAACGTTTAGATGTTTTGGTAACTTTTTTATTCAAAGAATGTTTGAGAGGCATTTCATGCAATAGAAAACCTTGAGTGAATGTAGTTACTGTTTGAAATACTCATTCAGTCTATTTCAAACAATAGTATGCAATGAGTATTCCCAAATATTACCAGCAGTTCAGCTCAGGTCTGATAGTTTATTAAGTCAGTAATACCTCTGAAAGCACCAAGCTCCCTATAGCGTTTCTATAACAAAAAAATCAACTCCTATAGCCAAAGAGCAAGAGGATGAGCTACCGTTTCTGACTAATGTGAATGAACCTTTTCACTTCCACTAAGATAATCATATGTGCTCAAGATGTAGAGATGACTGCATTAATAATAATAATAATAATAAATAAATGTTATTTAATTAATTATACTAGATTCTGTGCACAATTTTACCTTTGCTAAATGGTAATAATTTTATTGTAATTTATTCCAATACCACTAGGTGGTAGTATACATTGCCTTAAGCCATATTTCCACATTTCATTTTCTTCCATTTGCTAGAGTCTTGATGTTGATTGTACATAATAGATTTTCTGCTTTTGATAGTATCTGTTTTGTAAAACTGCATGTGAAAGTGTATAGGGTCCTCATCTCACTAGTGCTGTCATATGTTTTTAATTATTTAAAAAAGTTTTTATAATCTACCTTTTTAGATTTAGTTTTTAAACTGTCATTGAAACTATTATAACATAAAAGTGTCTTTCAACACTGGATTTTTACCTTTGTTTTATGTTTATTTTTGTGTATAAATTAATTGTGTGCAGTTTTGTATGTTAAACTTATAACACCTTTACTATTTTTGCAAACGTCTGCCTGTTTTCTTTGCAAATGCATATTTATTTGTGCTTTTTTTTCTCTGTAATTTTTAAATAATGTTTTGTTGTTATGCAATCACTGTAAATATTGCTTCTGTTTGAGCAAAAGAGTAATGAGATCTGTTTTCAATCTATGTTCAACTGATCTGTTACAAATATATATTTTATTACTGAAACAGTAACAAACGCTTTCTATTTTTATTTGTTTATGATAAAATCTAAATATTTACCCAACCCAATTTTTATTGGTTTATTTGATTCTGGAATTCTGTGCTTTTATAGTATTCTTCATTGATTTAAAATGAATGCATTTTTAAAAAAAAAAATGTTTTGGAAATGTTTGTTTAATCTTTCCATATAGCTGCTCTTGACTGGCTAGTTGAAGATTTTGGAGTTTCGGGAGACTTAATTAGTTCCTGTGAAGGCTAAAGATTGTAGGATCTCTGTAACCTCTCTTAAGATCTTCTAACCTCTGAAATCAGGCCACATATGTGGTGAAAACTTCCCAGAAATGTATTACTCTTCGTGAGCTCCTAGAGTGTGTTGAACTAAACACTTATTTGTATGGTTGTTGTAAGTTCTGTGCTACAGGATGCCCTGGCGGAAGGATCCACATGGGGTGAGTGCGTCACATGGCCCAAGGTCATTACGTCATTCCTAGAGGAAGAAAGGCAAGGATTTGAGCATAGAAATAGAATCTGCTTCAGTTCAGTGAGTTTGAAGTAGTGGGATTGTAAACGAAGAGGAGAGATCAACAAACTTTGTGGCCATGCTTGTCTAGTTTCTGAGTTCCTGTTCCTCCTGAGTTCATAATGGAAGTGGCAGTTTGATATTTCATCTTCCAAATGGTCTTTCTGCTCTATTCAGGACAGGGAAAATCTTTATCAGATGCTTTAAATCAGCTGTCAGTCTTTTAAAAATGTCCTTTTCTTACCGTTGAACAGCATCAACTGTTGTGAGCAGTTGGTTATGTCCCCAATTTTGAGGCTTGTCTCCAGAAAGGAACTATAAACAAAGGCTCCCGGGTCTTAAAGCATATTTTTACATACAAGCAAACAAATTACGCCATATGTTTCAACCCCAAAAAGTGCAACTTGGCAACCATACACAAAAAAAATAACTGAAAAAACAAACAAATTTACACAGTAAAATATCGTTTACCATTGAAACAAAAATATACAGTAAAAGCAATGCGTTCTGAGTAACATTATTTGTCTGGGTAATAGCCTATTACCCAGAATGCATTGTTTTTACAGTATATTACATATTACTGTGCATTGTGGGTAATATTATCTGTCGTTTTCAAGAAAGCCTATAGTCCTCTTTCTTAAAGAGTTAGTTCACCCAAAAATGTCATGTATTACTCACCCTCATGTCGTTCTACACCCGTAAGGCCTTCATTCATCTTCGGAACACGAATTAAGATATTGTTGATGATATTCGATGGCTCAGTGAGGCCTGCATTCACAGCAATGACATTTCCTCTCTCAAGATCCATAAAGGTACTAAAAACATATGTAAAACGGTTATTGCGAGTTCAGTAGTTCTACCTTAATATTGTAAAGCGACGAGATTATTTTTGTGCGCCAAAAAAATAAATAAATAAATAAATAACGACTTGTGACGGCCCGACTTAAAAGGGTTAACGTTAGTTCACCCAAAAATGAAAATTCTGTCATTTATTACTCACCCTCATGTCGTTCCACACTCGTAAGACCTTCATTAAATCTTCGGAACACAAATTAAGATATTTTAGTTCAAATCCGATGGCTCCGTTTGGCCTTCATAGGGAGCAATGACACTTCCTCTGTCAAGATCCATAAAGGTAAGTTACTAAAAACACATCTAAATCATTTCATGTGCGTACAGTGGTTTAATATTAATATTATAAAGCGACGAGAATATTTTTGGTGCGCCAAAAAAACAAAATAACGACTTATTTTAGTGATGGCCGATTTCAAAACAATGCTTCAAGAAGCATCGGAGCACAGTGAATCTGTGTATCGAATCTGCAGTTCGGAGCGCCAAAGTCACGTGATTACAGCCGTTTGGCGGGTTTGAACCGCAATCCGATTCATGATTCGATACACTGATTCATAATGCTTCGAAGCAGTGTTTTGAAATCGGTCATCACTAAATAAGTCCTTATTTTGTTTTGTTTTTTGCCGCACCAAAATATTCTCGTCGGTTTATAATATTAATATTGAACAACTGTACTCACATGAACTGATTTAGATGTGTTTTAGTACCTTTATGGATCTTGACAGAGGAAGTGACATTGTTCCCTATGGAGGCCTCACGGAGCCATCGGATTTGAACTAAAATATCTTATGCCGTTCCACACCCGTAAGACCTTCATTAATCTTTGGAACACAACGAAGATTAATGAAGGTCTTACGGATGTGGAACGGCATGAGGGTGAGTAATAAATGACAGAATTTTTGGGTGAACTAACGTTTAAAAACACTGCTTCGGATCTTTGCGAATCGAATCAGTGACTCGGAGCGCCAAAGTCACGTGATTTCAGCAGTTTAGCCGTTTGATAGGAGATCCGAGTCACTGATTCGATTCGTAAAGCTCCGAAGCAGTGTTTTGAAATCGGCCCATCACTATATTGTTGAAAAGTCGTTATTTCTCGTCGCTTTATAATATTAAGTTAGAACTACTGAACTCGAACTGTTTTAAATATGTTTTTAGTACCTTTATGGATCTTGAGAGAGGAAATGTCATTGCTTTCAATGTAGGCCTCACTGAGCCATCGGATTTAATCAAAAATATTTTAATTTGTGTTCCGAAGATGAATGAAGGTCTTACGGGTGTAGAACGACATGAGGGTGAGTAATACATGACATTATTTTTGGGTGAACTAATGACAAATATTACCCAGAATGCAGTTTTTTTATGGTATTACTCCTTCAATGGAAAATGGCATTTTACTGTGTACATTTTTTTTTCTTTTTTTACAGTTATTGGAAGGTAGCCGACCACTATTGGAAGGTACAACATGCCAAATGCTGTCAGTAGCCTATTTATCACTTCATTTCAAACAAAAAAGAAATATTTTGTGGGGTGGAAAAAGAAGGTCTATTAGCGCCAAATGACAACTTGTGTCACGCGGGAACAGATTGTGCCTAGGCCTACCTATAAAATCATTAAATAGAAAAAAAACAGTCTACCATGGTGTAATGGAGCACTAGACAGTTAACTAAACCTTTAGTCTTGCACTAAACGAGTCTCCCACTAGAGGTACCCAGTGACTATATGGACTGTAGGCTACTTCGTATATCTTTGCTGCTGAGAGCGCAAATATGAGATATTAAAACTTAATTCTAACACTTGACAGTGTGGTGATTTGTTCGAAACTTCAGTCTGCCACATAACTTCTATTTAGTCACGCGTTTCCACTGATCTTGTACTGTAACTGTTATGGAGCACTGACAAATATGAAAATATAAAAATATAAAAACATTACAATTGCAGCAAACGAAGAAAAACGTATGCCACACTCATCAAATGAGGAAACACTACTTCAAGATGAAGTTGCTGTAGTCCATACACAGCATACGTAAGAGCGCTGCTTCATAGTGTACAGATTCAGAGCGCCTACCCACAGACCCGTGTGGCTGCAGTCAAATGTTGAGGCGCGTACAGTGTTAGTGAAAGATCGCAGGTAGCAGCGCACACTTCACTTTGTGCTTCCTAATACTGCTCGAGTCCAACGTGCTATGCCTTCCGAAATTTTGGTTGGAGAGGGGGAAGGATAGGATGGAGAACAAGGCGACTGAGGTCTGTGTGGACTGAAGACAAGAGCGCGCGCTATGGAGATGACCGCTCGCCTCGCGCACTTGGACACCAAGTTGGATGGCAGAAACTGTGATGGGCTTGTCAACCATAACGGAGAGACGACGGAGATAAGAGTACCGCTTTCCCACACGGGGAAAAGACTCAGTCCGATCGAGGGGGGGAATCTTTACAGACTGCGTGACAGAAAGTTCCTGTTGGAGGACAAGAAGCGCCTCTGCGCGTGGGCACTGGGAACCGCGTTGTTAGGCATTCTGCTGATGGTATTACACGCTGAGCTGTGCCCAGTAGTGTATCAACCAGTAAGTATACAGCAATACTGAAATACAGGTAACGGTAGCGCGCTTGAGACAAGTGGTGAAATTTATGGATGGAACATCAGTTCTGGACTTTAGAGGGTAAAATGATATTTAATATAAGAGGAAATATCACCCAAATTTAAAAGAAAAGTTTTTTCTTAGATATTTACAATCATTTATTTTGCACAAATTAAAAAAAAAAATCTATTTAAAAAAAAAATAGTTTTAAAATGTAGTTGAAGTAAGGAACTAAATTTCGTTGCTGAAGTAATATTTTAAAGCAATATCTTGGTTTTACATTGTGTTTCACTGTAAAAAGTGGATAGATGTTGTTACCTTAATGCACTATTGCTACCTGGGTTGATTTAGTGATAAACCTATTAAATCTTGTTTTGACTTGGATAAATCAAGTAATTTTTATAAAGATACTTGACAAATCATATTCCCAGTGTAGCAGGTTGGACAAAAGAGGATACATCTCTTAATGATAATTTTGACTCTATATAGCAGGTCTATTTGGTCAAATATGTTTATATATTCACAAGAAAGAGATTCATTAATACTGTTAAGGTGAAAAAGGAACATACAAATAAAGCACAATGCAACATGTAAAATCGCCCCTGTTAAATTCAGAGCTGATGTCCATCTCAACTTTAGCACATAAAATGACCTGTCCGTCACTGAGGTCCAAATAACACAGGAAATGCAGTCACTTATTACCTGCCATGTGTCCCAAAGTAGTTACTATATTGTCTGACTGTTTACATTTATGCAGGAACTTATAGCCAAAGTGAATTACAGTGCAGTCAGAGTTTGCATTGTGTCCGTTCATGCATTCCTTGAGATTTGAACCAATGACCTTGGCGTTGCTAGCACCATGCTCTACTACTGTCTGAGCTACAGAAATGCATGATTATGATGTTTTTATACAAGAAAGACATTTGCATTTAAAAAAAATTATTAGTAAATCTTGCTGTGATTTCATTTTTATAAGTGTATGAAAACACTGATTTGAAGAATTCATTAAATGTACTTTATGTTATTGTGAGAAAAACCTCATTTGAAAACATCACCTGATTTTGAAACAACTCATATTTACTGTGTATGGTTGCATGTGAAATTAAAGTCGTTATTTCTTTAGCATTGATAACATCATAAAGCTTACATGTTCATTTAAACCTTTAAACCAAGTATCAATATTTTATAGAATGTTTATAAAACATTGTTTTAATATTGTTTACATAATACATAATCTCTATTTTTGCAGTCTCACCCCGAAATAGGTCAACGTTAGTGACTGAAGAGTTTTACCGCCCTGACTGACAGCTAATCAGTGTTTTCATCTGTTTTCTTTAGACAAAATCTATGTTTTTTTAGACAATTTAGAGTAAGTATTAATTTGCACCTCCAAAGCATAGCCTACTTCTGCAACCGTGACGGCTTACCATTCTCATGGAAACCAAATTATACAGGAAAAGCAGCTATTTATGCAAGTTTTTCCACATTTTGTCCCCCCTCCCTTTGTGCTGCTCAGACTGCCTATTGCATCTTTCCACACCATTTAGTGCATAATTAGCGCCTGTTTGAATAATGGATTTAAGTGTTGACCTCAAACGGGACATAAGCACTATGCTGATTTTCACGTGTTATCCTGTCCACATACTATGGTGATTGGAGTGGTCAAAACAAACTTCAGCGCTACCCCCCGTAAGCTTTAATTACTGTTTCCTTAATGTTGGTGTGTTGCATTCATACACATTAACATGAACACTGCACAAGGAAATCATTCCTTTTTTTATAAAAACAATATTTGTGGGAAGCTTTTATAACAATGTATGTACAATCCATACCAACAAAGCAACTTTATATATTCAATATCAAGATTGTTTCTATAGATGCTTATCACGATTGTGTAGTTAAAATTGAGCCGAACTGTGTACAAGAAGTTGCCAAGTCTTTATACAACCATTCATTAAGCATTCACTGATTGGTGATATAAATTGAATTTTTCACTTGAATTATGTACCTGGTCTTGGTCTGGTTATGCTAGATTTTTCTTTATGAAATGTATTCTCTCATATTGTTAAATTCACCATTGATATCTTTATCAAAATACACTGTCAGCCTTCTTCAACATGTCTGACTCAACTTTAGTGCATAACATGATCTGTTGGCCACAGAGATGATTCACAGAATTCCACCTAAAGCCGGACATCCGATAGCCAGTTGGTCATTTAGCAGATGCTTTTCTTCCAAAGAAACCTGAAGTGTACAACAGGGTATCCTCGGCGTTATCTGAGGTTAACTTCCTTGCTCAACACAACAAAAAAGTGGTAGGGTTCTCTCCACTTCATAGGTCACCCCCTATCTGAGATTTAAAACTAGGTAACTCTTTAGTATTTACACTGTAAAAAGTGGCTGCTACCTTAAGGAGCTTTTTTCTACCTTATCAAACTCTTAAATTTAGTTTTGTTGATGTAATATGATGTTTTTAAGTTCATTCAGTGATCAATTCTATAAAACTATCATACTATATTTCAGAATAGGTATAATAATATCATTTTTGCACATTTTCTTCTGGAAATGTAATGGCATTTGTTCTTGAATTTGCATAGCAATGCATATATTTGTTTTATGCTATTTTAGAGGCATTGGTATGGAGAAGGACCACATGCTAACAGAACGATCTTCCAGGCACGATCATTTATTTAAGCGCACCATTCTCTTGGAAAACAGGTTATGCAGGAAAATTGGCTATTTATGCAAGTTTTTCCACATTTTGTCTCCCTCCCCTTTGTGTTGCTCACACTGCCTAAGGTCATATTGCATCTTTCCACATCATTTAGTGCATAATTAGCGCCCTTTTGAATAATGGATTTGAGTTTTGACCTCTAATGGCATATAAGCTTAATGCTGATTTTCACTTCTTATCCTGACTACATAACATGGTGGTTAGAGTAAACAAAACAAACTTCCTTTTGCTGTCAAAAAAAAAATCCAGTCTTAAATAAGATTAGAAAAATGTTAAATTGCTGATAAATTACTTTTGTATTTAAAGGGTTAGTTCACCCAAAAATGAAAATTCTGTCATAAATTACTCGCCGTCATGTTGTTTCACTTCTGTAAGACCTTTGTTCATCTTCGGAACACAAATTAAGATATTTTTGATAAAATCTGATGGCTCAGTGGGGCCTCCATTGACAGCAAGATAATTAGCACTTTCAAATACCCAGAAAGCTACTAAAGTTATATTTAAAACAGTTCATGTGACTACAGTGGTTCAACCTTAATATTATGAAGTGACAAGAATATTTTTTTGCACCAAAATAACGACTTTATTTAACTAGTGATGGACGATTTCAAAACACCACTTCATGAAGCTTCGAAGCTTTTCAAATCTTTTGTTTCGAATCAGTGATTTGGAGAGTGTATCAAACTACCAAAGTCACGTGATTTCAGTAAACGAAGCTTTGTTGCGTCATAAGTGTTTCGAGACGTTTTGAAATTTCAATGGTTCATGTGACCTTGGCACATTGATACACACTCCAAACCACTGATTCGAAACAAAAGATTCATAAATCTTCGAAGCTTCATGAAGCAGTGTTTTGAAATCGCCCATCACTAGAGATTGTTGAAAAAAGTCGTTATTTTGTTTTTTTGGTGCACAAAAAGTATTCTCATCGCTTCATAACATTAAGGTTGAACCACTGTAGTCACATGAACTGTTTTAAATTTGTCTTTAGTAGCTTTCTGGGCATTTGAATGTGTTAATTGTCTTGCTGCTAATGCAGGCCTAACTGAGCCATCAGACTTTATCAAAAATATCTTAATTTGTGTTCCGAAGGCGAATAAAGGTCTTACAGGTGTGGAATGACAAGAGGGTGAGTAATTAATGACAGAATTTTCATTTTTGGGTGAACTAACCCTTTAAGTAATATTTTTCAGTTGTCACATTGGCCAATAGTACCACACTGTAACCTGTATTGTAAATTCACTGTCATTCTTTGTGTTTTATCTGTTCTCTCCAGGGATCCATATATGCCCTCTCCATAAACGGTCTCATCAGTTTCTCCACTGGGTGTCTGCTCATTCTCATCATCGCCTTCCATTATAAAGACATCAGAGTGAGTGTTTTTGTCCAATCTGAATCTGTTGAATTGCCTCTTCTTAATCTCTGAATGTCTTTAGATATTATTCTTAAAGGGACAGTTCACCCAGAAATGACAGTTCTATCGTGATTTACACACCTTAGTTCCAAACATGTTTGACTTTGAATTTTCTGTCAGAATTTTCATTTTTAGGTGAACTAACCCTTTAAGTGTTTTTCATGCTCATTTATTGTCAGTTCCTTTTCTTCTAGTTTCTTCTGTTGCAGTGTCATACTGATTTAAATGAAATGCCACTTGATGTTATCTATGTTGACTTCTACAAAAGAGACCAAATGAGTACACATCGGCATAAACTTCTTGCTAGCAATAAGATACATATGAGATTTCACACAGTTGGGATATGTTTATCTTATGATGTGTAATATCATGTCATGAGAGGTGTTAAAGTACAGGATTAGATAGTGTAACCCAATACATTAGAAGATTCCTACCCTTAACCAGTGACGGATCCTGACATGGGCAATATTGTTAGCTGCCTAGGGTGGCAACGGGCGGCTGGGGCACTGCCCACACATGCAGCTTTTAGACACAACTTTCCTCTCTTCTTTATAGTTCATCTGAAGCAGTTTTTTTAACCAAAAATATTGTGAGTGCATTGTAACACACTCCATCCATGTACTGCGCGAGCATGAATCTTTCCGCTCGCATACGGATTTCCTTCACTCTTGCACAAAACTGGACACACGCTTTCAATATACAGTGGTCTCATGGCTCTGCTCTTGCTCAGATATTGCGAGTGCATGCTCAAACTTCGTTCTATGCACTTGTGAGGGGGGGACATGTCTTATTTCACCTTGGGCACCAAATAAGCCAGAACCGCTACCGCCCTTAAAAATTTCTAACTCAAATTTATACTGGAAAATGCTCATTTGGTAGTGTGACTACAATTCCTAAATGTGTTATATGTCACTTTGATTAAAGCAAGAAAGAATAATTGTTAAATAGAAAATAGATTGATGCCAGTTAAAGAAACTTAACTAAATTTAACAGAGTCAAATTCAGAAAACTCTTCATAGCATCTGCAAGTGCAAGTGCAGTACAGAGATAAGAAGGGAAGTGTGAGGAGCAGGTGGGGCTTATCTCAACTCCTCACACTGAGTCAGCAATATAGGGGCCAAACGGACCTCAGGGTTTTTAAACTTAAAAAACTGAAGTAAAAAAATGTCAGTTAAAACTTGTGATTGAAACTTGTGTAAAACTCACTATGTGATTCTTTGTGTGACTCATTTGGTTAAAGAAACTTAAATGAAAGCAAAAAAGAAAAGGAACAGAAGAATTAAAGAGTAAAAAACAGGGCAAATGAGAAAGTAAAAAAGGGTGATAGAACAGAAAAAGTCTTTCACTCTGGGTCTTCAAGAGTGTATGTATCATGTAAACGTCTTCTGGTGCGTATCATGTAAACGTCTGTCTTCTGAAATCTGATGTAGTTTGAGAAAGCATGTAATTTGGCCAAAAGCCCCCTGCTAGTCTTAAGTACCTCAGCACATGTCTCCATCAGCCCACTCTGCCAAGACATCACCTGCTTTTACACGATCTCACATCTCCCTTAGTTCATCCCAACCCCCACCCTATTCCCTGTGCTTGGCAAACCCTTAACCGTGTTCCCATGGGACTCATATTGCGCTCCTCATCATCAATGTAAAGGCCTCATTCAATGGACAAAATCTCTGAATGTCTGCAGCAGGATTAATGGACTTGCTTGATTCTTATGGCAGCAAATAAATACAGGATTTCATATGGGCTGATGTATTTAATATCATGCATTGAAATATGTACACTGTTCCATATTAAGGTCAATGATTTTCAAAGAAAGACTACTCAAAGTCACTGTTGAGTATTGTTATTTTTTTTCAGTTGTGATTCCTATTTTAGAAGGAACTTATGCAACCACATGTTGTACACATTGTGTAATCAGTAGTGTACAAAAGGTTCAAAACCTTCTTTAAAGAAAAGTTTTTTTTTCTGTCTGGTCCCAAAATGTCTTACCAATAGAATTACCCATTTTATGTATTACCCAATTACCCATTTACTTTTATGCAGTCAAACACTATATTGCCAAAAGTATTGGGACACTCCTCCAAATCATTGAATACAGGTGTTTCAATCACTTCAATGGCCACATGTGTATAAAATCAAGCACCTAGTTTGGTCAAGCAAAGTTTGGTCGAGGGGGGATTATGGTGTGGGGTTGTTTTTCAGGGGTTGGACATTTTGGACAATTTCATGCTCCCAACTTTGTGGGAACAGTTTGGGGATGGCCCCTTCCTGTTCCAACATGACTGCGCACCAGTGCACAAAGCAAGGTCCATAAAGACATGGATGAGCGAGTTTGGTGTGGAGGAACTTGACTGACCTGTACAGAGTCCTGACCTCAACCAGATAGAACACCTTTGGGATGAATTAGAGCGGAGACTGCGAGCCAGTCTTCTCGCCAACATCGATGCCTGACCGCACAAATGCGCTTCTAGAAGAATGATCAATTGTAACCATAAACACACTCCTAAACCAAATCTAACCTTAATCCAAACCATGATCTAAAGAACTATAGGAACACTTTTCCAAAATTGATTTATTTTAACTTTATTTTAATTTAATTTAATTCTACTATTCTTATCTGTAATATTTTTGATTTCTCCCTGGAACCACTTGGGGTGCACCTACAATAAAATAACCCTACTACGAATGAATCTCTATTTGTCAGCAAACAGTTCTAATAAAGGTGAGAAAACGTATCTATTCGCAGCAGTATCCAAATTTATTAAACAGAACTCAAAAGCACTTAAAACAAGAACAGAATAACTGTTATACACCCAACAAGAACTGACAATCAACTGAACTAAACACAAAGCTTAAATACACAGACAAACTAAATGAACAACAGGTGCAGACGATAATCAAACAATGAAAATCCATAAAAGTAAATTGAAAACTGGGACACAGAACTAAACATATGAAAACCCACTCAAATATACAAAGAACACAGAAACAGACTATCCCTTACATTATTGGGATTAGATTAAGGTATGATTATTTATGTTACAGTTAATTTTGTATATTTGGTGCAGTTCAAGCATTATGAATTTTCCTCTCTATAAACCTGATTTTGTTTTTTGTGCCTTCTTTTATGGTTAAATCTATTCATTTAAAATGCTTATACGTTACATCTTTTGTCATTGCATCCAATGACCTCATGGATGGGAAAAATTTCACAGTGCAGACTGGCATACTTTTTCAGATTTTGCAGCAGATGGAACTGGTACAATAAGTGTAGCAGAGAAAATGTAGGCAACAATTACACTTACAACCAAATTCTGGTCCATGTACTTTTCAAACTGTCTGATGTTATCCAAGACAGCTGTTGATTAATATGGTGTTACTCATTTTCAGCTCTAAGTCATGTTTAATATTTTTGTGTCATGTAATTAATGAGGCATTCATTTGTGATTTATGGTTTTGAGTAGTTTCACTGACACACTTGTCCTTCACAAGCAAAACAGTTTACAGCTGGACGTCCTATCAGGGAGGGCGGGGCTGTGTTTGTTTTGGCTCCGTTCTTACAGTGAATCAAGAATGTCTTGCTCACTTTCTCGTCTCTGCCATACTTTGTTAATCATTGCTTCCTTATGAGATCAATCAAGTGATTCTCTTGTTGATACACATCCTGCCTCTGTTTTTCTTTCCTTTCTTCAAGCTTTTCATCATTGACCACAACCAGGTGGACTGGCGCATTGCCATGACAAGTAACCGGGTGCTTGGCATCTCCCTGGAGCTCATTGTCTGTGCTATTCATCCTGTGGCCATCTACCTGAGGCCAGATATGGGGGACAGACTAGGGGGGAAGCCGGAGCAAAATTCCTCTACCCCCCTCTGCTTGTCCTCCAGTCACAAAGAAGTCATGCTCGATGTGGAGCTGCTGCTGTCAGCCCTCATGTTCCTGAGACTGTATCTCGTGCACAGAGCCGTCCTATTACACAGCAAGGTGCTCCTCAGCGCCTCTTACAGGAGCATTGGCTCCCTCAACAACATCAACTTCAGTTTCCGCTTTGTGCTCAAGGTGCTAATGAACAAGTATCCGGCCCGCACGCTTCTGGTCTTCATTATGTTCTTCTGGCTCTCCGCTGCTTGGATGCTGCGACTGTGTGAAAGGTACAGAATGTGCAATTACTTGTAGAGAAAAACACATATGCAACAGTATTTATTATAGCTTTTAGACTCATTACAGCTCATCAAGTGTTATCATGCTGCTTCTGATGTTGATGGTCAATTTGAGTTGTGGTCATTTGTTTCAAATAGATTCATTTCAGGAACAAACAAATTGTTCTTCAGCACTCATTTTTTGACCGTCAGATTTCAAACATTCTAGTGTATTTTTTTAGGGATTAGATAGTTAACACTATGAGTCATTCCTTTCATTCAGTTTAAGAAGTAGATGTTCCTAGTTTTTCTTTTGTTCTGAGTTATTTACACAGCCGCTCTCTGTCTCCACCTATAGGCAGAAGCAGGTAGAGACAGGTGGCATGGACACAGCACTGTGGCTCATAGCCATCACCTTCCTCACAGTGGGCTATGGAGATGTGTCCCCTCACACCAGCTGTGGAAAGCTGGTGTGTCTCTTCACAGGAGTCATGGTAAATATTAATCTAAGTTAGCCGTGTTTGTACCGCTATATACTGTAGGTCTACTAGTGCTAATTTTAGACAAATGCAATAAATGATGAAATTATTGACAACATAACTAAATCGCTTTTCTTGTGCTTTGTACGTGTGGTATTTATTAGAGAATTAAACATGTTTAGTAAAACATATGTTCACTTAAAGAAGACAAGAGTAATAAATTAAGCTCCATAGCTTTGGTTTAGTAAAGCAATAGAATATGTTTAGCATTATCAAATGACTTTTTAACCATGCATTGTTAGCTGAACACATTATAGGGCTCCAGACTATGACTAGTCGCAAATTTAACAATAATTTAGTTGTGTGACTATATGTGGTTTAGTCAGCTATATCGGCATACAAAAAAATAAATAAATAAATATATATACGATATATTGTCATGACAACAATCACAGCATGAGCCGTGATGTAGTGGAAAATGACTCTTATGCACCGGTTCGTTTTAATCAAAAAGATTCACAAAATCGCTCATGAACTAGTGCTTTGAATCAGAGTCATTCTGTCAGTGAATCATTCCGTTACTCCAAATGAACCATGAGTCATTTTCTGGTTATGTCCAATTCAATATATATATATATATATATATATATATATATATATATATATATATATTCAATCAATTAATTATTTTCTTAAAAGCACATTTTTAGCAAGCATGTATGTAGTTTGTAAGTCGTTTGGCTTCTAAATGGTACCCACCTCTTTTTTTTTTTTTTTTTTTTATGTAAATCAGTGTCTGTAGTTGTCACAGCTTCTGCTTAATTACACATAAAGCGTTGTGACTGAGTTATGAGATCCACATCCTTCTGGACACATTTTTTGTACAGTTCCAGCTGTTCTTCCACCCTTCCTGACAAGAGATATTGGAGTCCCACTATGATGCTGTGTTGACAGTTTATGATTTTAAATAGAATCATGGTCATCTCTCATACAGAGGCTGTTCAAACATGATTAAGAAACTTATATTGCGAGGTGATCTGAATGAACGAGTTGCATTATAACAAATATCAAATGAATAATTTTTTGTTAATTTGGCTTATATGTTGTAGCCTATAATGTTAAAATCTTATCGTTAAGGCGTTATGAAGGTATTAAACAATGATTAAATATGAACTCTCAGGGTTTGACTGCATGTGGGTGTATCTGAGCATAGAGTTCAGTAAGTGAAGGAGGGAGGGAATGATTTAGCAATACGATACACAGATTGTTTTGTCTGTAAACCAAGTACTTTGGTTACACCCGTACAAGATCATTTCAGAACGAATGGCTGAAAATATAGTCAATACGTATTAATTTCATGTCAAAAGTTTACAACGAGGAGCTTGTTAAATAATATTATTATTTTAAAATATTAATATAAATATTAAAATACATAAAAGAAATAATAACATTATTTTATTATTACGTAATTAAAATTAAGTAGTGTAATATTAGTTAATGCATTTACTAACATTAAGAATAAGAAATACATTTGTTGCAGTATTTATCTTTTTTAATGTTAATAGTAAATGTAAATGCAACTGTTCTTTGTTAGTTCATGTTAGCTTAGGTCCATTAAATAGTATCAACAGATAAAAGTGTTGGTTTTAATAATGTATCAC
This sequence comes from Chanodichthys erythropterus, assembly GCF_024489055.1. NCBI lineage: Eukaryota > Metazoa > Chordata > Actinopteri > Cypriniformes > Xenocyprididae > Chanodichthys > Chanodichthys erythropterus. Next base: position 30,032,844 of record NC_090222.1, read on the forward strand.
TAAATTTTGTGATTAACATTAACTGAGATTAATAATGCTTTAGAATTATTCTTCATTATTAGTTCTTATTAATGAATGTTAACAAATGGAACCTTATTGTAACGTTTTCCGGAATGTTTACGGTGACAGTAAGAGCCTGTGCCAGTATGTGTTGTGAATTTGTGGTGTATGTTCCTGAGGGTTGGGTTTCCAGCCTCACTCTGACTCAGGCAGCTGCATCTGCACCGGACTGTCCGCCCTTCTCTTCTCTCCATCCCTCATTTCCGATCAGGGAAGATAAGCCGGCAGGATAGGAGCACGGGGCTCACACGACAGGAGCATGGGGCTAAAGCCAAAGCCAGACACCTCCCTGACACAGTGGAAAATAATCCTTCACTCTTCTTTCTCTCCCTCGCTCAGTGCTTTTATAAGCTTTCCCCTTTTTTTTTAGAGAAAACTTTCCACCATTGCCATTTTTAGGTGGTTTATAGCATTTGGCGCCACTAGATCAGGAGGGTGTGCCAACCTGTGCCCAAGACTTGGAAAACCAGAAAAAAAGTTTCCTAATCCAGTTGGAACAGTATACGGGGTGTTCATTAGTGGGGGATTGCCTCTCACCTGTAGTTCATTCAGTGTTCAAAATGCCTGGCTGCCTCATGTAAATCACTTTCTCCACATAAAGACGAGACTTTTCCAATGGCATGCTTTAATAATCACCTGTTACCCATCAACTGGAAGTATGATGGAGCATCTGTGAGTTCACATGTTCATTCAGTCTTGCATGTTCACCACCTCCACAAAAAAAAAAAAAAAAAAAAACTGCATTTTTCTTGTTGTCCAAAAAGATAAATATAATTGTGCAATTTAGTAAAAATAAATAAATAAAATTTTAAATGACAAATTGTTTTTGCTCTAAGCTTAAACCTCACATGATTCGACACACATGATTCTTCTGTGTCGAATCATGATTCGGATCATGTGACTTTGGCGCTCTGAACCGCTGATTCATAACGTTCCGAAGCGTTTTGAAATCGGCCATCACTATGTAAGTCGTTATTTGTTTTTTTGGCACACCAAAAATATTCTTGTCACTTTATAATATTAATATTGAACCACTGTACTCACATGAAAAGATTTAAATATGTTTTTAGTACCTTTATTGATTTTGAGAGAGGAAATGTCATCGCTGGCTATGAAGGCCTCACGGAGCCATTGGATTTAAACAAAAATAACTAATAACTAATTAATAATCTTAATTTGCGTTCCGAAGATTAACAAAGGTCTTATGGGTGTGGAATGACATGAGGGTGAGTAATAATTTTTATTTTTATTTTAATTTAACCTAAATGCTTCACACAAGATTTCACAGCGATTTTATTAATTCTGTGGTGAATTCAAGCGGTTTCCTCCCAGCGCACGTGTAATCTGGAAACCAGACACTAACAGAAATAACTTGTGGCAGAAATGGTCTAATCTTTTTGAGTGCTTTTAAGTGCTTCACAACAACTTTTGTCATTTTTAATGTGATGTCCAAAACATTATTTGTTCATATTTCATAGTTTGTCCCCATTTGTAAAACTAAAGGTTTCACGATGTAAGAAAGCAAACACTTATTTAGAAATAAAAAAGAATGAATTACCACTGTAGTAGATGCTGCAGAGGAGCACTTATTGGCTTATTAGCCATTTCCACACCCTATATTTTTAATATTCATTAATAATAAAATAAAAGTTAATAGGCTATTATCTGCATCTCAACTCAAACTAAGCGCTTTTCTGTCAGTCCTCACAGCACTGCCAAATCAGGTACTGGTGCCATGTTAGAACTTAAAGGGCTAGTTCACCCCAAAATGTAAATTCTGTCATTAATTACTCACCCTCATGTCATTCCACACCCGTAAGACCTTAATTTCTACTTCGGATCACAAATTAAGATATTTTTGATAAAATCCGATGGCTCAGTGAGGCTCCATTGACAGCAAGTTAATTAACACTTTCAGTGCCCAGAAAGCTACTAAAGACATATTTAAAACAGTTCATGTGACTAGAGTGGTTCAACCTTAATATTGTGAAGCAACAAGAATACTTTTCATGCGCCAAAAAACAACAATATCTAGTCATGGGCGATTTCAAAACACTGCTTCATGAAGCTTCACAGCTTTCCGCATCTTTTGTTTCGAATCAGTGGTTCGGAGCGTGTATCAAACTGCCAAAGTCACGTGATTTTAATAAATGAGGCTTTGTTACGTCATAAGTGTTTCGAAATGTTTTGAAATTTCAATGTTCCACCACTAGAGGCAATGATCTCTGTGAAACCGTGAAAACATGCTGTAAATATTGCTGCAAATTTTGTGAAAAGCCGCTGCAAATTCAGTCATTTTAGGTTGCAAAAATCTGAAAAAAGTCCTGCGAAATCCTGGAAGGATTGATCAAGGCTCAAGCCTCTGTTACTAGTTCTGAAATTAGGAGTTAAAATTTTGGAATTAGCAACGGAGGCTTTACCACCTTGGGTGTGCATTATTTTCTAAGAATTCAATGGCCTGTCTTCAATTATTCCTTATATATATATATATATATATATATATATATATATATATATATATATATATATATATATATATATATATATATATATTCTAAATATGTTAATAAAAATAAGCAAGAAAAAAAAATAGTAATAAAAATGTTTTTAGTAGTGTATCTTTTGCATCTTGCATGAATTCCAAGAAAATTCTGCTTCTGGGGTGGAGACAGTTCAAAAGATGAATGTGTATCTCCATATTTCAGATTATAAAACAGAGGAATTCACATCGTCTGCCAGCAGAATAAAAGAGCATTTAGGGAGAAACTCTTGTGAAAAATGATGGTTGTATTAAAGATTTTGCCCATTGAATTGATTAATTCTGGCTTACTAAGATGATTGACTAAGGGGAGTTCTGTGATTATACTTTACCATTTTCCTTGACTGCTGTGAATAATCAACTATGGAAAAACTGTAGGCCTTTGTGTTTTCAGCACTTTTAGTCAGTAACATAAAGCAACCTTAAAGCGAACAGATTAAACCATTGCTTGCTAACTATTATTTCTTTCCATAACAACTAACTGGCTCTCTTTCTGTCTCCCTTTCTTTATCTCTCAATCGTTTTTTCTCTAATGCAACAAATTAAGGAGCTCAGGTAAATGAACTGTTTAGCGTAAAATTACATGGAAACATTCCTCATAGAGACACACTTTTTTGTTATTTGATTATTTTGGAAAAGCTTTCTAAATTTTGAAAATGATTTGAATAAAATAAGTACCATTATATTCCATCCCCCCAACAATTATTTATACACTTGTTACAAAGAATTCTGTGTAGTGTCTGAATATCATTAGGTTTGAATACTTTATGCCTTAGTACATGTTTGGGATAATGAGACAGATGGTAACCATGCTCATGTCTGTGTGTTTGTTGTCAGGGTGTGGCATGTACTGCTATGTTGGTAGCAGTCATGACTAAGAAATTGGCGCTTAACAAAGGGGAGAAACATGTGCATTTCTTCATGATGGACATTCAGATCTCCAAGCGGGTGAGCACACAGACCACCACAGACAGTAAAACACCCTGTAAATGCCACTCTCTTTCAATTCTTCATTGTCTTTTTGTCCACATTTGTACTTGGTCATTTCCTTATGACTGATTTGGTGGTAATAAAAAAAGATACGTTAATGACAATTAGACTTAGTTTAGCCATTTAGGAATGCTTAACTTAATCTTTAAAAATATCTCTCTGTTTCGGATGAGAAACATAAAAAGCAGTGACCCGGAGGATGCAGAGGCATGGATGGAAGCAGCATTATTTTCCGCACTGAACGTGTGTTATGATTTCTGCGGCTTTTTATAATATTATTTTTTCCTTAAATAGGGAATTCCAAACAGCAGCACAGTGTGGGAAAATGCTTAGGACGGCCAGGCAGAGACGGCCGCTGAGCTCTTAATAGCCTACAAAAGGCGTCAAAGGGAGGAAACAATCAGGTCCCTGTCAGGAAAAGAGCTTGTGTCAGTCTATGAGAAGTTTAACTGCAGACAGGAAATAAGATGCACTGATGTGTGTCCTGTGAGTGAGCGTTAGCATATTCACTGGAAAAGAGCGGAGAAGAGAAGGTGCCGAGGAGCGGATCTTGATGCTGAGGTGGGTAGGCGGGTGGCTTGTACTCCTCGAACAGGATCCATCTGTTTGCTTATCAGAGGGAAGGAGGAGAGACCCCAAAATAAATGCATAGAGGAAGATGGTAAATGATTGGTTTCCACAAATGGAAATGAAATCATATTGCGTTGAGGGGGCAGGAATTGACAGGTGTTTCTGAAAATTGCATTTTATCGTTTCCCACTGCTGAAAACATGTTCTTAAAGGAATATTTTGGGATTTAAGCTTAATTGACAGCATTTGTGACATAATGTTGATTACAGCAAAATAAATTGTACCTTTTCCCTCATTATCAAAATGATCTACACTTTAAAAAATCCATAAAAATAGGGTCAAATTAACTGTGTTCATTTAACAGAAGTTTTTTTACCTGTATTTAGAATTTTGCACTTCATTGCATTGTGTTTTAGGGTTAACGGAAATGTCTGTAAAAATACTGGATAATATCTGGGTAATGAGCTGCCTGTACTTTTTCTGTTCTGTTTTCTGTGTGGGATCTGTATGGGAAGCTGACTCAAAGTTTACGTTTATTATTTAACAACTTAAATGATTATTATTTTATTAATTATTTGATTTTTATATATGTTCTTTATGTATATTATGTTTTTAAAATATATACACAATTTAACACCTTTAATTTATTACATTTACATTAATTAACTTACATTAATGCTTACATTAATTCTCCTGATAAAACTTGTGTATTATTTGAGTTGTAAAGCTGTTTAAATCATCACTTTTTGAGTTATTTTAGGGTTTCTGCTGTTGCGTTGTCATGGCAAAGTTGTAAAATTGGATAAAACATTATACAGAAAAAGATAGTACTCAAGTAGTAGTAGTACTCAATGTTTTTTACACTAAAATCATGGTCAAACACATATTGTTTGAGGCAGTATTACTGAAATTGTATTTTAACGTTTACATATTGGCCACATTTACTTGTATTATATTTGCCTCAGTTTAAATCTGATTTGAATTAGATTTTTTTTAAATGTGCGTTGTTGTTGTTTTTTTGTTTTTTTAAATCAACATTATGCCACAAATGCTGTTGAATGAGTTAAATTCAACTGAGCCCATATTCCTTCAACATATTCATAAAGGTCTGGACCTGTGCTTTGAACTTGGCAAAAGCCATATCCTGTCACAGGGTGTTTTGTTGTGTTGTCAGTGTGTGTGTGTTTGTATGTGTGCGTGTGTGTGTGCATGCCACAGGTCCTACTCATCAGGTCCTGCAAAGATTTACCTTGATGATACTTTAAAGGAAGACATCTGGACACAGTTGGACACACTAATAACCACAAACACACAAAATTGCCAGGGAGCTTGTGACATCATTATGAGCAAGTCTTCAACAGGAAGCCACAGAGACAATAATACAATGAAAGAAAGTAGAGAAATGTGTGAATAAAAAAGAAAGTCCTTGACCGTCAATAACCCATTTATAACTTTATGATAGCTATTCTCATCCTCAGATCACCCTCAAAATAACCATTACTTGTCCTTCCGTTCCCATCTTTCCATTTTTGTTTCCATCAAGGCTGCTCCCTTAATAAACCGCACCAGTTTCCTTACATCCTGTCTAGGTTTTCTAGTAATACTCTGATGTGTTGTATTTTGTCATTTACACATCACAATCATCATATAACCATTACTGAGTGTAACTATAATATTCACAGTTGTATCAGTATTTTATCAACCATCTGCTGAACAATTTAAACATGCAACTGTTTACTTAAGGAATGGCCTACAGACTGTCAATAGAGTATCATTGTACAGTTATGATGGATAGATTACTTATTACTATAACTATACTCTCTGTGACGCAGATTCGGCATGCAGCAGCCGATGTGCTAAGAGAATGTTGGCTACTGCATCGCACCACCCAGACAAAGGACAACAGCGGAGAACATCGACATCATCAGAGATGCCTGCTGGAGGCTATCCGTGTGTGAGTGATCCTTACAGTGTGCATTCAACCATTAGACATCATGCATAGAGAAAAATGGCAGAGGGTTGTTTCTTAGGATCTGTGGGTAGCTGACACAAAATACTTTTGTGCAATTGAATTTTTTTTTTTTTTTTTTTATAAAATTATAATTATTTTATAAATAATACTTAGATAATAATATAATAAGATAATAATTAAAACACTTTCTTTTAATTAATTGTAATATTTATATATTTACGTTTTTAAATACAAATATTTTAAAATATAATTTCATTATATGTGACCCTGGACCACAAAACCGGTCATAAGTCACACGAGTATATTTGTAGTAATAGCCAACAAAACATTGTATGGGTCAAAATTACAGATTTTTCTTTTATGCCAAAAATCATTAGGATATTAAGTGAAGATCATGTTCCATGAAGATATTTTGTAAATTTCCTACTGTAAATATATCAAAAATTCATTTTTGTGAGTGGACTATGCATTGCTAAGGACTTCATTTGAACAACTTTAAAGCCGATTTTCTCAATATTTTGATTTTTTTGCACTCTCAGATTCCAGATTTTCAAATAGTTGTATCTCGGCCAAATATTGATGTATGTATTAACTATACATCAATGGAAAGCTTATTTATTCATCTTTCAGATCTCAAATCTCAATTTCAAAAAATGTACCCTTATGACTGGTTTTGTGGTCAAGGGTCATATATATATATATATATATATATATATATACACATTGTTACCATAGCAGAATTTGCAGGTGGGATGGGTGGGACTTGTCCCGACCACTTTTTGAAAGGGTCGATATTGTCCCGTCCACTTTTTGAAACCTCTCGCGGCACGGATATGTAATACAAAATAAACACCTCTAGTTGATTATCAATTTGAGTTAATAATAGGCGATCTGGCGCTAGAATGTGTTGTTTTTGAAATCATGTTGAGGCCTCGTTGTCGCTGCTATCAGAGGCGCAACAGTGTTCTCTTGGCGCTTGTGCACACTGCGCAGTGTTCACATGGACGAGCACTTCAATCTACCGCTCTGTTGCAGAGACTCTCTATTTATTAGGTTGAAATCACAAAACAAAATAGCTACACATAAACATATCCCTACTCTTGATATACAATCTTAATGAACATCTTTGGTTTTAATGAGATAAAAAAATCATACAAGGTTGGGGGTTAGAACCCAGAACCTCTTGCACGCTAAACAAAAATACCGCCACCAGTCCATCAGGACAATCTGATATCATCTGCGGATCCTCGTATTTATTAACTCTCGGGACTAATGGCACATACACATTCCTGTCCCACCCACTTTTTAAAACAAAGTTACGCCACTGATTGTTACTATACAATTGAACAACTTTTAAAGGGTTAGTTCATCCAAAAATGAAAATTCCATCATCAATTACTCATCCTAATGTCATTCCAAACCCGTAAGACCTTCGTTCATCTTTGGAACACAAATGAAGATATTTTTGATGAAATCTGAGAGTTATCTGACTCTCCAGTGAAAATGTATGTATGGTATAAATAAATAAATATGGCTGAGCAAAAAAAATGCAAGTCTTCCTCTGTGTCGAAATCCTTAAACATGTTTGAGAAGGTTGTTTTGTTTACAGCGTGCGTCTCCCTCAGACTGTAAACGAAGCTCGGGCGCGTCTTACGTCAGCAACGTCACTGCAGAGTCGTGAACGCGGATTGACAACAGACCCGGAAGAGAAGACAATGCTGAATAAAGTCGATATTTTTAGTTATTTTTGGTCCAAAATGTATTTTCGATGCTATCTAACCCACTGATGTCACATGGACTACTTTGATGATGTTTTTATTACCTTTCTGGACATGGACAGTGTACCGTACAAACATTTTCAATGGAGGGACAGAAAGCTCTCGGACTAAATCTAAAATATCTTAAACTGTGTTCCAAAGATGAACGGAGGTCTTATGGGTTTGGAACGACATGAGGGTGAGTCATTAATGACATAATTTTCATTTTTGGGTGAACTAAACCTTTAACCACCACTTTTAAGGTCCAGAAAGGCACTAAAGACCTTGTTAAAATAGTCAACATGACTACAGTGGTTCAACCTTAAATTTATGAAGTGACACGAATACTTTTTGTGCGCAAAAAAAAAAAAAATGACTTTATTCAACAATATCCTCTCTTCTGTGTCATTCTCTTACGCTGTTTACGTTCAGCACTTCCAGGTTCTACGTCGGAATGCCGGCTCAGTATTGGCCGACGCTGATCACGTGAGCAGCACGACGCATGCGTGTGATGCTGACGCAGGAGCCGGCCAATAATGAGTCTGCGTTCTGACATAGATCCTGGAAGCGCTGAACGTAAACAGCAAATGAGAATGACTGTCTAATATGTTTAATATATGAATTAAACATTAGATATCATAATGCTTATATGAGAAAACTAATGCAATAGTTAACTATGCAATCTGGACCATCACCTTTATACCTCATAAACACTGGGTAAGACTGCATCGGGACACTGCATTGCTTCAAGGGAACTGTTCATATTCCACTTGGTTATTTGCTATAAAATTATACATGGCATGTCAGTTTCACAGAGATCACTTTATGCTGTGGAAGCAGCTTGAATAATATGTGGTCTTGTGGTTGTTTATCTGGTGGTCATTGCAAAAATGGCAGTTCCCCATCTCTCAGCTGATTGTTGATCATTTTATTGTTTACAGTCTGTCCTCACATCTTCCTGCAGATAAGGGCTGAGTTTGGGGAGAGCTGCTCAGCTGGCTGCCCTCTTTGGCTGCAGTTCCTTTATGACCAGTGCATAGGAAGCTGTGATGTGTGAATCTACACCACACAGTTTAGCATCGTTAATGACTACAGGAATCTGGCTCTTAGAATGTTCCATGTGTGTATGCATGAGATCTGTGTTTGTTAGGGTGGAGGGATTTCTGACTTCCTGTTTTAAAGTTAGCAGAACCACCAAGAATACTCTGGAAAGAAAGTGGTTGCTACATTGACAGATAAAACGGCATGCCAGTTAGCAGACCGCCAAATAGTTCAGAGGTTCTTCTGGTTTGTGCTTTTTTGGTGTGTTCTCTTTTTGCTCCTATGACTTACGGACGCTGGTCATGTCTGCATGCTTCAGCAGTTGCTAATGGTTCCCCTACAATAACTGGTTTCCGTTTTGCTTTTTTGGGCCACAGCATATTCAGAGACATAACAGCCTGTTGAAAAACCTGACATCAACAAAAGTCAGGAAATACACAAATGTACTGCTAAAACTTTCATTACTTGAAGTTACAAGGATCATGAATTTAACTGTAAAAAGGTCCAAAAACACTAATTATAATAATAATAATTGGTTACATTTATATACCGCTTTTCTGGGTACTCAAAGTGCTTTACATATGGAAGGTTAAATCTCCTCAACCACCACCAACGTGCAGCATCCATCACCTGGACGATGCAACGGCAGCTGTATTGCACCAGAATTCCTTTAAAACCATTGTACCAGATGATGAATGTAACTAGTGAACACATGTCTTTCTGTCTCTGACTAGATTTCGTCACTTGCGGTTGAAGCAGAGGAAGTTAAGGGACTATGCCAGTGAGATGGTGGATCTCTCGAAGGTAAGTCAAGACATACATCGGACTGGGTGTCTAGGTCCTTTTGCCCTAAAAAGAGGAATTCACCTAACCCAGACATATAAATGTTCTTTGAAACCATAAAAATCACTGTAAAAACTACCTTAATGTCTAACAGTGTCTCGTCTGCTACTTATGGCTGTGCACATAAAACTAGACTTTGACAGTCATCTTCCAGACACTGTACATCCCAAATTTTTTGAGTGAGAAAATGACCAAATATCCAGTGTCTTATTATACCCATGTGCTTACACTCGTGAAATACAGCTGTAGCAAATCTAAGAAAAGGATATTGTCTGGAAATGGACTTTGTCCTCAAACAGATGCAGATGATCATGTGTGATCTGAGCGCAAACTGGAACAGCTCTTATCATGAGCTTGAGCAGCGAATCATCTCCATGGAGCAGAAGCTAGATGAGCTGGGACGCTCCTTTCAAAGCACCTCTGAGCTGCTCACACAGGCCCTACATCGCCGCAGACTGGACCACAGGTACACTGTAAAAATGATTTTTCCAAATTGTATATAAACAGATTATTGTAGTCCATTTACAAGAAAAACTATTTCAATTTTTCAATTTCAAAATGTCATGTTTAAAATTCAGTGCATTTCTTGCCATTTCTTTGTAATTATCTGTGAAATTTACTTCAGTGAAATTTCTTAGTGAAAATTGTACACCAATTTTTGAGTTCAATGGCATCAGCAATCAACAGTCTGTCTTTATGTACTTATTACGGTGTGCCGGGAGAGCTCAATATGCTGCAACTGAAGAAAACCCATGCAAATAGAAAAAACACCAGCAAATTAAGAAAACATCTTCATCAGTTTGACAACACTTGATGCCAATGTTGCCAACTTAGCATTATTTTTTTTTTGCTAGATTTAGCAACTTTTCAGACTAACCTAGCAACTTTTTTTCCAAAAAGCACCTAGCAATAAATAAAGCTATTTTTAAAATTTATTTGGCAACTTTTAGCAACTTTTAAAAAGTGACTCGAACAATAAAAAAGCGCATAATTTCATCTAAATTACACAAAAAAGAGTAAGTTATTGAACAGCTAGCCAGCCAAGCAGCACATCAGCCTGAAGAGAGCCGAAGATGCCTAACAGTACACATATCATATTTGAATTAAGTTGATTTGCAATTTTTCAATAATAATTGTTCTTTTATGATACAGCATGTTATTAACTTGTACCTAAAATTGTTCAGGTAGGTACACTGTAAGAAAAAAAACTAGAAAAATGGAGAAGGTAGTGATAATTTTCTGCCAGGACATTATCTGTTACCCTAAAACACGAAATGTAATGTGTGATTTTAAAACACTGGTAAAACACCTGTGAAAAATCAATACGGATAATTCCTTCATATTAACACAGAATTTGTGCCCTATTTTTGCAGACTTTTTTTTTTTGAGTATAGCACACTAAGTACCAGTATACTGCTTAAAACTGTATTTGTTCAAAATGTGTATTGTTACTAGTTAATAAGAAAATAGGAAAATGTAATTGTTCAAAAATGTGTAGCTGTTCAATAATTCAGTGTTGTATTTAAAAAATAAAAATATCTGATCATAAAGATGTTTATATTACATTATATAGAACCAAATACAGAAACGTGCTACAAATACTCACAACGCAACCAAATACAGAAATGCACTACAAAAACTCACAACGCAACCAAATACAGAAATGCACTACAAAAACTCACAACGCAACCAAATACAGAAACGTGCTACAAATACTCACAACGCAACCAAATACAGAAACGCGCTACAAATACTCACAACGCAACCAATTACAGAAACGCGCTACAAATACTCACAACGCAACCAAATACAGAAACGCGCTACAAATACTCACAACGCAACCAAATACAGAAACGTGCTACAAATACTCACAACGCAACCAAATACAGAAACGCGCTACAAATACTCACAACGCAACCAATTACAGAAACGCGCTACAAATACTCACAACGCAACCAATTACAGAAACGCGCTACAAATACTCACAACGCAACCAAATACAGAAACGCGCTACAAATACTCACAACGCAACCAATTACAGAAACGCGCTACAAATACTCACAACGCAACCAAATACAAAAACGTGCTACAAATACTCACAACGCAACCAAATACAGAAACGTGCTACAAAAACTCACAACGCAACCAAATACAGAAATGCGCTACAAAAACTCACAACGCAACCAAATACAGAAACGTACTACAAATACTCACAACGCAACCAAATACAGAAACATGCTACAAATACTCACAACGCAACCAAATACAGAAACGTGCTACAAATACTCACAACGCAACCAAATACAGAAATGCACTACAAATACTCACAACGCAACCAAATACAGAAACGTGCTACAAATACTCACAACGCAACCAAATACAGAAACGTGCTACAAATACTCACAACGCAACCAAATACAGAAACGTGCTACAAATACTCACAACGCAACCAAATACAGAAACGTGCTACAAATACTCACAACGCAACCAAATACAGAAACGTGCTACAAATACTCACAACGCAACCAAATACAGAAACGTGCTACAAATACTCACAACGCAACCAAATACAGAAACGTGCTACAAATACTCACAACGCAACCAAATACAGAAACGTGCTACAAATACTCACAACGCAACCAAATACAGAAACGCGCTACAAATACTCACAACGCAACCAAATACAGAAACGCGCTACAAATACTCACAACGCAACCAAATACAAAAACGTGCTACAAATACTCACAACGCAACCAAATACAGAAACGCGCTACAAAAACTCACAACGCAACCAAATACAGAAATGCGCTACAAAAACTCACAACACAACCAAATACAGAAACGTACTACAAATACTCACAACGCAACCAAATACAGAAACATGCTACAAATACTCACAACGCAACCAAATACAGAAACGTGCTACAAATACTCACAACGCAACCAAATACAGAAATGCACTACAAATACTCACAACGCAACCAAATACAGAAACGTGCTACAAATACTCACAACGCAACCAAATACAGAAACGCGCTACAAATACTCACAACGCAACCAAATACAGAAACGCGCTACAAATACTCTCAACGCAACCAAATACAGAAACGCGCTACAAATACTCACAATGCAACCAAATACAGAAACGCGCTACAAATACTCACAACGCAAACAAATACAGAAACGCGCTACAAATACTCACAACGCAACCAAATACAGAAACGCGCTACAAATACTCACAACGCAACCAAATACAGATACGCGCTACAAATACTCACAACGCAACCAAAAATAGAAACGCGCTACAAATACTCACAACGCAACCAAATACAGAAATGCGCTACACATACTCACAACGCAACCAAATACAAAAACGCGCTACAAATACTCACAACGCAACCAACTACAGAAACGCGCTACAAATACTCACAACGCAACCAAATACAAAAACGCGCTACAAATACTCACAGCACAACCAAATACAAAAACGTGCTACAAATACTCACAACGCAACCAAATACAGAAACGCGCTACAAAAACTCACAACGCAACCAAATACAGAAATGCACTACAAATACTCACAACGCAACCAAATACAGAAACGTGCTACAAATACTCACAACGCAACCAAATACAGAAACGTGCTACAAATACTCACAACGCAACCAAATACAGAAATGCACTACAAATACTCACAACGCAACCAAATACAGAAACGTGCTACAAATACTCACAACGCAACCAAATACAGAAACGTGCTACAAATACTCACAACGCAACCAAATACAGAAATGCGCTACAAAAACTCACAACCTAACCAAATACAGAAAAGTGCTACAAATACTCACAACGCAACCAAATACAGAAATGCACTACAAAAACTCACAACGTAACCAAATACAGAAACGTGCTGCAAATACTCACAATGCAACCAAATACAGAAATGCACTACACAAACTCACAATGCAACCAAATACAGAAACGTACTACAAATACTCACAATGCAACCAAATACAGAAATGCCCTACACAAACTCACAATGCAACCAAATACAGAAACGTACTACAAATACTCACAACGCAACCAAATGCAGAAATGCGCTACAAATACTCACAACGCAAACATGCCACATGCTACATTGTAGAAACATGCTACAAATAGCACAAAGCTCTGTAACTGTAGAAAACACATCCAAGTAGAAAAAACACCAGCAAATTAAGAAAACATCTTCATTAGTTCGACAACACATGTGCTGCAAATACTCACAACGCAACCAAACAGGGGCATGCACAGACATTTTGGGGGGCAATGGCTCAAGTGAAAAAAGGGAACTTCTCATAATTATTTATTTTAAAAAAAATTAAACAAAACGTTAAAAATAATAACACAACTCCGACTTCCTTACCAATTTAATCTAATTCCCTTATACTCAATTGTTTTATACTCAACAGATTTCAGAAAATAATCAGTTCACACAGATACTATGGTCTTCTTTAGTATTCACTAGGTTTATCACAAGAGCAGGCAATGGAAAAGGAAACTCTGCCACAATGTGCATGTTTTCTACTCTGCTATTTTCAAGTATGTAGTGGACAATTTTGAGATTTTGGTCTATGCTTTTGTGTCTTCTTTTACTCTAATGTAAAGAAAACTTCCAAAATACACATTTAGATAGTGTTTGTTATAAGCCTACTACCCTCCGTCTCTTTGCATCTGTAGATTTCTTCTAAATTAACCAAAACAAGCTAATCTGCATATTTAAACACATCAAGAGTCTATTCCCCTGAAATGTTACAAGTACATAATATGTATTATAAAAAATACATGCAGAGGGCGCCAAAAGCCTGATGATTTTTGTTGTTACACATGATCAAATCCATTTTTGGCCAAACAGCATTTAATTAAAAATGTAATATTAATTTAAAAAATAATAATATTTGGCCACTTCTTTATGACAGAAATGCTGTAGCCACTGTAATTTATTGAACAAGAATATGTGGACATCAAAACATGCAAACTCATAGTGAGGATTGAAACTTTTATTGATGTATTCTATTGTGTATAAATAAAATGCTAGCACTATGCTATGCTGAATTATGATTTTTAAATGGTTTTAATAAATTGTGCATCCTTAGAAAATGCATAGCACATTAAAATAACTGAAATTATAAAATGACAAAAATTGCATTAGTGTCAAATCAGGCAGATGCGTTGCTGGTGGTCAAATTATTAACGCAGTGTTAAACACGTATAAATAATTTTACCTTTGAATAGCCAAAATTTTCACATGTTTGTGAACATACATAGGCTACCTGAAAGTGATGCACAAGATTCATCTTGGGCTTCTTCTTTTTTTTTCACTTCTCATCGGCAGACAGCTGTTGTCTTTCCCCGGGCATAGTTGTTATAACTTGTCAGCCAGCAGTCAACATGAGGTGGGGTGCATGCAGGAATGAATGCCGTGTGGCGTGCGTTCACCATAAAATTTTTCTATTTATGTTTATGTTAATATTAATATAGAATGAAGGTTTCTTTTTTAGCAACAGAAATGGTTCCATATATATATTTCTGAATATATTAATCAATGAATGTATTTGAAAGGGCATTTTCTCTCGAGGAAGAAAAAGTGCAGGTGCTCAAGCCCCCTTTGATGTCTATGTGTGCACGTGCCTGCTCACAACAAGTGACGAACCATGCTTATTGTTCAATGTCTAGATTGTCTACCCGTCATTGGTGTTGTGATGACCTGAAAGTTGAGTTTTTTGGTTTTCTTTAACATCCTGATCATATTTGCGTTATAAGTATTTGCAGCGCATTCCTGTATTTGGTTGCGTTGTGAGAATTTGCAGCATGTGTTGTCAAACTGAAGAAAATGTTTTCTTAATTTGCTGGTGTTTTTTCTTTTTGCATGCGTTTTCTTCAGTTGCAGCGCGTTGAGCTCTCTCGGCCACCGTAGGTAGCTTATCCTATACAAATAAGGTGTAAAGTCTGGCTCTGTCTCTACACAGGTGACCTGTGACATCTCTTTGGAAGGCTATCCTCTGAGTGTTCTTCAATCAAACCACTTGAACCGAAGAAGGAACTTTATGATGGGAACTTTTTACGAACCAGAGCAGACATCTTGTTTTATTTTCTGCTTTGAGTATTTATGAACATTTCCTCAATTCTACAAACATGAACTTGAGAAAAGGCCATTTTGGTTACTTTAAACTTTTGATTCAGAGTTTCAGTTCATAATTGATACCAAAAAGAAGAGCAACAAATTCCGATTTCTTGTAACACAATCGCACAGGTCTCAGAGTGATATATCACTGTGAAAGTCACAGAAAGGATGTACATTTTTTTTTACAAACTATCAGCTTCTCTTATAGTTCCTGTTTCTAGGTGATACTGGGGAAGTTAGTCATTCCCAAACTGAAGAAAACACCTGAAGCTCAGTTGTTCATCTCAAAATTTGGAAGTATGAATCACGTTGACCAGCTTGATTATAATTTTATGTAGGCTATCTAATTTGATAAACTATTTTACAGTTACATTTAAATGTGCATACAACCTGGGAATGACACATTGATGAAGGTTTTTTTGTAACTTGCTGGCAACTTTTTAAAAGGTAAGTCGGATAAATAGTAGTTAGGTGCCAAGAATAAGCCAGACCTCCTCATTGACTGTTGCCCTTGTACACTGTTATATTAAAAAAGACCCTAATTTAGGCAGAACCACCTGCACCCACAGCTCACTAATAAAAAATCTGGGAATGACTTGAATTTCCATCAGCTCTTTAACCTGACAGGGCATCTGTTGAATGATGGTATGTGGCGGCTCTAATTGCACCATGAAAAGGTTTCGTACATTATGGTCTTCAGAATATTGGTGTAACGGAAAAATCTTTATTGCTCGAGCCTGTTCATTAAGACAGAGGCTGTCAGTCCTCTCTGATAACACCTCCTGGTGGACAAAAGTAAGTGCTGCACATTTGGCCATCATTCCTATTAAGACTATGCTTGTCTTTTATTGTTTGGGATAAATAATTTTCAGAACAGAATATTTAGATGTATATGCAGCATAATGACTATATCAGGGCAATGGGAATAAGAATAGAGGTCAGATCTCTTGTATGTAGGCCTATTTCTTTTCCTGTTTCTTTTAGTCTTCACCCATCTGAAACTGCTGATATAAGGAAAGCATATGAATGCCACCCAACTCATTATTTGACCAATCATTAACCGTTGCTGCTTATACAGGAACTAAAAACAAATATAGTGAAGCAAAACATAAAATTTTTATTGCCTTATATTCGAGATAAGTTGATCAGGAATTCAGTTTTGCATGTTGTATTGTGAAATCTGCATAAAAAATGAATGAAAAAAGTTTACAGCATTATTTTTGCACATTTTAATAAAGCCATCTCATGTTAACACAAGTTTGTGTTTTCCCAACTATATTATGATGAATAAGCCATAAAAAAAACACAGCAAGAGATAAACTTCTCTGTGTGTTTATGTACAGTTTTATTACAAATGGGTTAGAATCAAATCACTGACGTATGACAGAAAAACCCTATAAAAATGAAAAAAAAAAAAAAATGTGTTGTATGTTTCTTTGGTCATTAATAAATGAGTGCTTGCTTAAAATATTTTCAGTTAGTGAGCATTCTTTTAGTAGTCACATCCCTTCAACTTGTGAAAGAAATCTATATGAAGGATTACCAGTGCACTGCTCACATTACATTTCTTTTGAAACAAGTATTTTCATTGGGCTTAAAGTGTTAGTTCACCCAAAAATGAAAATTATGTCATTAATTACTCACCTTCATGTCCTTCCACACCCGTAAGACCTTCGTTCATCTTCGGAACACAAGTTAAGATATTTTTGATGAAATCCGATGACTCAGTAAGGCCTGCATTGCCAGCAATAACCTTTTTCAATGCCAAGACGGCTACTAAAAACATATTTAAAACAGTTCATGTGACTACAGTGGTTCAACATTAATATTGTAAAGCGTCGATAATACTTTTTGTGCGCCAAAAATAATAAAATAACGACTTTATTCCACAATATCTAGTGATGGGCGATTTCTAAATACTGCTTCATGAAGCTTTGAAGCTTTACGAATGATTTGTTTTGAATCAGTGATTCAGAGAGCCAAAATCCCATGATTTCAGTAAACGAGGCTTTGTTACATTCTAAGTGTTTTGAAACACGCTCCGAACCACTGATCCGAAACAAATGATTCATTAAGCTTCGAAGCTTCATGAAGCGGTGTTTTGAAATCACCCATCACTAGATATTGTTGAATAAAGTCGTTTTTTTTTTTTTGGTGCACAAAAAGTATTCTCGTCGCTTTATAATATTAAGGTTAAACCACTGTAGTCACATGAACTGTTTTAAATGTGTTTTTAGTAGCTTTCTAGGCATTGAAAAAGGGAGTGTTATTGCTGGTGATGCAGGCCTTACTGAGCCATCGGATTTTATCAGAAATATCTTAATTTGTGTTACGAAGATGAACGAAGGTCTTGCGGGTGTGGAAAGACATGAGGGTGAGTAATTAATGACAGAATTGTCATTTTTGGGTGAACTAACCCTATAAATTGTCACCATTTACCATATTATGGATTTGGCCTTCAAAGTCGTCAGTGTACAAAAAAGGATCAGGTCCACCACCATTGATAACATAAAACAAACATTGTAGATACAAAGAACAGTTTTTAGTCTTACTTGTGTCTCATTTACTCAAACTATTCAGAGAGAGACAGATGATGAGTTTTTTCTTGTGCGTTTGGGACGTTTGGAGTTTTTAAGCATATGCCACAACAATGCAGACGGCCTTGCAAACATCTGTCCACATCTACAGTCAAAAGCCACCTTGCATTTCTTTTTTGCGCACCGCCTGCCTTTTTTATGCTTCCGTTTGTGCCAGGTCAATTTATGCGCCCCTTCGAACGTATTTCCACACCGTGCACAAACAAATCGGACCGACTCCGCATGCTGGACCTGGTGCCTCAGCAAATGCAGCTGTTGCTGGAACGACCTTCCGCACTGACATCTGTACAACCTTGATCCGCGGTGTAAGTAGCGATGACGCACGCTTAGCGATGGTTGTCTCGAGACGGCACCGCAGTGACGGCAGGAGAAGATGGTCTTGGAGCGCCAGCTCTGCTCACATTGCTTAGGAAGAGCCAAATCCCTGCTGTGGTTCATGTACATGGCCACTATTTGTAACGGAGCCTGAACCTGGGCAGGAGGAACCCGAGGATGGTTGTTCCCGGTAAGAGCACTAACCAAGGTGGGAAAGGTAACGGAGGACATCGGCAGGATATTTGCAGGTAGAGGTCTAATATTAGCCACTGATGTTTGTCTCAGAACAGGCTTGTTGGCTGATACAAGAGTGGGAGCAGAGACGTTCACAGTGGGTGAGAAGGATACGATGACTGGAGTTAGAAGAGGTGGATTGGAAGAGGTAGGGATACGAAGAGTCACCCTGGCGGGATTTGACAGCAAGGGACGCACTACTGAAGGTGTATGGACGGGAACTTTCGGGCGAGCGACACAAGAACTTGGAAGAAAATTGGGCCTGACAAGAGTTTGCGGCATAGCCACAACTTGAGGAACCAAATCAGTCACCTTAGCGGTGCCAAGAGGAGTTGTCTGAAGCAGGTGGTGCAGCGTCAGAACTTCGGTTGATCCCAAAGTGGCCACCGCAGGTGGAGGATCAGGTGCCGTTGAAGCTTTGGTTACTGTCTGAGTTATTTTGATAATTTTAATGGTATTCTGATTGGCGTTCAAAGTAGGGGGGAAAGGTCTTCCCTGACCACTGCTATCAGATAAAGGCACGATGGGTAAATGGGATACAGAGGAGGCTGGCAAGTTAATTTCTCCTGTAGATCTTTTCCCACAGATGTGACTTTTGAAATGTTCCTGTCTAGGGAAAACTTTGTGGCAGTACGCACAGATATACCCAGCTGCTGGGTGTTTTTCGATTGTGTGCTTCAGCAGCAACTCTTCATTCGCACATACCACACTGCACAGGCAACACGCAAACATCACCTTATTCCTGCAATCGTCCATGTGTTTCTCCATATTAGCGAATTTGCCATAGCAACAAAAGGGAGAATCAGACTGAAACCCAAATTGCTCTGCAATGTTGATTGTCCCTAGATTTGTACTTGCAGGTCTTTTCCTGTTGGGTGTCTGTTGCTTCCCTTTCTTTATCTTTTGGTGACGCCTGTTGGAGATGCAGTTTGAGTCGCTGTCGTCAGACCCTGAGCTGAGGTCCTCGTCTGGGTTGTACGCCGTGTCACCAGGGGGTAGTGAATCAGGGTTTGCGTCGCCATCAGAATCAGTACTTTCTCCATCCTCTGCCAGCCTAATTTCCTCCTCTGCAGCCACCACGTAAGCTACAGTTTCTCCAAGCCCATCCTCATGATCATTCTCTTTCTTGAGTCCAAAGCGAAGATGCTGTGGCTCTGATTGGCTCGAAGGGAGTGAGGACAAGCTGGAGGCATCAATTTGTTCATCTTTAATAATAGGCAAACTTTCGGTTTCTGTTTTGATGTGTGGGGCTTGATTTGTGCAGTTTGTATCATTGTCAATGCGTTTCTGGATGTCACTGGAAGTGTTATTCTTAGCTGCTTGTGCTGAGATACAATATGAATGATCTCTCAAGATTGTTCTTCTCAAATCAATGCAGCTTATGGTCTCTTTGATGCGAATTTCTTCTTTCTCTTCCATTTTAACCACAGTTTTTAACTCCATTGCAGCTTTCCGATGCTTTCCCAAATGTCCGTTTAGATGCCACGTGCAACTAAAGACAGCTCCGCAGATTTCACACAAGAGACTGTGCTTTGGGTGGGCATTTTTTAAGTGTAACGCCAGCGACATTACGCGTCCAAACTTTGCTCGACACAGGTGACAATGCACCTCGGCTGTGTGCGTCTTGAAGTGCTCTATCATGTTACCCAGAAAGGGGATGCTGTCTCCACAAACACAGCACATTGAGCTTTCCCCACTTGTAACTGCAAGTGGCGCTTTGTAGTCATCCTCATCACTGGAGTCGTCCGAGAAGCCGTAATATGTTGAGATGGTGGTTTTGTAATACTCCTAAAAACCAAGAAAACAATTCAGTGAAAACTAGTATTTTCTGCAGTGCGCATTTGATAAGAGAGCAGAAAATGGGGGGGATGATGTCATGCTTCCACTTTAGCGCAAGTTGTTTGGATGGCCTGGAGATGGAGTGAGTGAAACATCAAAAATAGAGAAAAATATTAAGGTTTGGTTGCATTCAGTGAAGAAATGTAGAAAATTGTTAAACTGAGATTAGTAGTAATGTAAACATATATGCTGTAAATATATAAGCTGGATTTATTTATCAAAAATTCAGTAAAAACAGTAATGCTGTGAAATATTATTTCAATTAAAAATACCTGTTTTCTATTTTAATATATTTTAAAAATGTAATTTATTGCGGTGGTGGCAAAATTGAATTTTCAGCATCATTACTCCAGTCTTCAGTGTCACATGATCCTTCACAAATCATTATAATATGCTGATTTGGTGTCAAGATACATTTCTTATTATTATCAATTGTACTGCTTAATAACCGTGCAACCTTTTTCAGGCTTCTTTAATAAATAAAAAGTTTAAAGCAACAGCATTTACTTGAAATAGAAATATTTTTGTATCATTTTTGTATTTTTCATAGACTTTCTGAATAAAAGTTTCTGACCCCAAACTTCAGTGATACTGTATATATCAGCAGAAACATTTGTATTTCTTATCAACTTATTTTCCTAGTGAAAATGATAATTATATAACAGAATAGTCTAAACATTTAGCTTAAGAGCACAATGGCACTAAATGCAACATTGTAACTACAGCAATCATCTTTTTGACTGTGCATTCCACCAGAACTTTTAGAATAGATCCCTGAAAGTAATACTTGTGTCACACTACTACGAAGCAATCTAAAAACGGCTTTAGAACATTTAGCATGCTTCATTGCTCATGTGCATGACTTTGATTTGGAAAGCATGTAATTCGGAACGTTTCTGCCCCAATCCAGAACATCTGTTGAAAGACACGAGCCCTAAGATGTTTTCACGTGTATAGGGAATGCATAGCACCACTTACAGACTGTTGACTGTAACCACCTTGCTGCAAATGTATTTTGGAACCAGTAACACGCTCCACCTCCTCACATGGTAAGACTTCCATGCCAACTCTTGTGCAGCTACTTTAGGCTGAAAAAAAAGGGGGAAACACTATATGTAACCAGCACACAAAAAGGTGTAACATTATTACAATCTACATATACCTGCACTGGCGTACCCTGTTTAACTTACAGTATCTCAACGACCCACAATATCATACAACTTTTCCTTCAATTTAAAATCAGTTTGAATCTTGTTCCAGGAACTTTTGAGGGTGTGGTCTGTGTATGTGCAGTTAAATTTTTTTTCTGTCAAATTATAACAATCACGTTATGCCAGGTAGGGCGGATATCACACTTTATTAAATAATTAATAACATATCTTAACCTGTATAAGCAACCTGACATTTAAAAGAACAAGATGGTGCCAGACCTTTCACTGTAGTATATTTCTCACATATTGTATAGTATGTAAACTGAGTTGAAAACGGGAGTCTTCCTTACCAACGCGTATACTTACAACATAACGATTTCATTAATAATTTTCGTGTTTTGGTTCTGGCTCCTCCCCCAGACAATGTGCGCACGCGCGAGTCCGTCTCCTAAATTCGTCCGGACAACAAGTCTATGTATTGCGCATGCGCGACGTTTTTTTTTTTTTTTTTTTTTTTTTTCTTCATTTAGCATTTTGATTACAGGTGTCTAAAGTTTACAATAAGATTTTATAAATATATATATATATATATACGCATTGATGTTATGTTGCTCAAACATTTAAAAACAAATGTATTAAAACCATAAATTTAAAATAATTTGTCCTATATAATTATTTTTATTATCATATACAGGATTTCATGTAATTATGATTACTTTGAGTACAAATATGTGATAATAAATAATTAATGATGATTTAATAATTTTCCACAAAAAAAAAAAAAAAAAAAAAAAGTAGATACAAATGGAAAAAAATGGAATATTGACTGATAAAATTAAATTAAACCACCTAGAAATTAAAGATGAAACAAGTAACATTTTTATTTATTAACATAAATCATTTATATGGAAAAAAATCATGCTGCAATTGCATCTAAGTTACAAGTTTTTGTTCAAACACAACATGTGCTGTATCATACTGTTTCATTTACATCAGCTAAATAAAATATAAAAATCACAGGCCTCTTCACATTTTTACTATATAAATAAAATTGTTAACATCTTTGCACGTCATCTCATGCAATAACAATGAGTTTAGCACATGATTGGATGGACCTCGTCAAGCACCTGCTAGTTTTCATAAAATAAACAACTCAGAATACAACTCCTCCCAAACTGTAAAGCACTCCACTGTTGTGATCCAGGCCTCACAGAAGAAGCCTGAACCTCATTCAACGCTGCTGCCCTTCAGCAGCCCAATCTTCTCTCTGAGAAATGCCTCCTGACTGAAATCATCTGAGCAGAGGCCCTGTCCTCTTTAACAATGAACGGCTTTGTGACACCATCATGTCTACGACAGCAGCCGGCTATACTCTGAGAGTGCAGATGACTTCTTCACACCATCCCAAATTCTAGCTGCATAGTGAAACCTGTAAAAACACATGCAGCACATCCATTCTCTTAATATGACATCAAATATACATGCATAAATGGAAATTATGTTTTTTAAATTGAAATATTTCATTCAAAATGACGTAAAAATGTACATTTAAATAAAGAATACAGTTCCAAAAGGAAGAAGCATTATGTCTGGGATGTGCTTTACCAGTTTTTCTCAGTGAGGATTGTGTGTGAGAGCTGACTGCGGGACATAGCCAGGATCTGACTGCGGAATTTAGAAACCAGTGAAGAAAAGCTGGGATGACCTCTGTAACCAGGCAGCAGAGAGAAAAGAGGGGGGCCTGATCCTGGTGCACAAAAGATACAGAACAAATTCAACTGAACTTAGTAGGTTCATCAAGAACAATGGAGAATCATGGAAAAGGATAACTATCCATAGTGTTCATGAGAAAGATACAAAAATCTGTTGTGTCATTTTAAAGAGCTACATGCATGTGCTCTCTGACAATATGAGAGCTATATATAGGGGCTTATTCATTGGTTAGTTATAGGAACAACTAGCAACCAGGGCGACTCCCCGAGAATGAAAAATTCCCCTAGTGCCATTTTCCTGGTTGCATTCGCACCGGCGATAGGAACTCTGAGGTGACATAAGCTGGCCAACAGTGACGTCATTTAAGCATGGCATTCAACAATGTCAATAATAAAATGTCAATTTATCTGTTTTCCATGTTCGTGGAGTTAGTTTGTGGAGTAAGTATGTGAGAACTGTGTGTTTACACTGCTTTTTAAAGGTGCTCTAGAACATTTTTAAAAAAAAGATGTAATATAAGTCTAAGGTGTCCCCTGAATGTGTCTGAAGTTTCAGCTCAAAATACCCCATAGATTATTTTAAATTCATTTTTTTAACTGCCTATTTTGGGGCATAATTAGAAATGAGCCGATTCAGGGTGTGTGGCCCTTTAAATCTGGTGCTCCACGTCCCAAGAGCTCACGCTTGCCTTAACAACATAAAAAAAGTTCAAACAGCTAATATAACCTTCAAAATGGATCTAAAGCGTTCGTCATGCAGCATGTCTAATCGCGTAAGCACAGTGTTTATTTTGATGTTTACATTTGATTCTGAATGATGTTTGAGGCTGTGCTCCGTGGCTAATGGCTAATGCTACACTGTTGGAGAGATTTATAAAGAATGAAGTTGTGTTTATGAATTATACAGACTGCACGTTTTTCAAAATGAAAATAGCGACTGCTCTTGTCTCCGTGAATACAGTAATAAACGATGGTAACTTTAACCACATTTAACAGTACATTAGCAACATGCTAACGAAACATTTAGAAAGACAATTTACAAATATCACTAAAAATATCATGTTATCATGAATCATGTCAGCTGCCTTGTCTAATGCCTTTCATAATGTTAGGAACATGGGCTGGCATATGCAAATATTGGGGGCGTACATATTAATGATCCCGACTGTTACGTAACAGTCGGTGTTATGTTGAGATTCGCCTGTTCTGCGGAGGTCTTTTAAACAAATGAGATTTATATAAGGAGGAAACAATGGAGTTTGAGACTCACTGTATGTCATTTCCATGTACTGAACTCTTGTTATTTAACTATGCCAAGGTAAATTAAATTTTTTAATCTAGGGCAAAATATGGTGGGTGCCGATGTTTTGTATGGCATGCGTTCGGCCAATCAACGTACACTTACGTCACTGGTAATTCCTATTGCGCTGTGTTAGACGCTACTCTGAAGAAGAACTTAAATTAGCAGACATTCCAAAAAATTTCCGCCAATAGTTATAGGAACTATGAAAACATTCATCTGATGTGAAAGCCCCTTATAGGTAACAAAACATCTAATTAATAAACATATTAATGAATAGCAGTATTTAGCACTAAAAATGTTATTTCACTAAAAAGAAAAAAAGTACAGAAAATGGCTCTTGACATCCGGGAAGACTTTTGGTTATGACACACAAAATGATTTCTTTGGGCTTGTTCCTTGAAATTATGCTACAATTCTGAAACTTAGCCTAACAACAATTATTTTCTGACCTGCTCTTGTCAAAGCATCTTCACCATCATTCTCCATCATAGGTAAGAGGAAAAGATTGACTTCTGCCTCCAAGTAGTCTCGACTCAGTCCTGGGAATATGTTACAATCCAGCATGGATAATGTGCCTTCAACCAGAAGCAAAAAAAAGTCAATCAGCCAAACACCAAACCACCAATCATGTGGTGTTAATGAATTTGTTTACCGTCATGTAAAGTGGACTGACCTTTATATTTTAGGTGGGAATGGACCATAAGCTTGTCAACTGCCATATGCATCTTCTTCAGGTTTCGTGGACAGAACTCCTCCCTCCTCGCTTTGTTCTGCAAGAAAACTATGAAAACAGAAAGAAAAGACACGAGTTATACTCTCATACACAACCAAATCTGTGAGCATTTGCCAGCAGCTTCACACATTATGAATGTTAAAGGTGCTACAGAGGATCTTTTCGTCGACTGAGAAACCAAAGACTGTTAGTGAGGTTTTTTTTTTTAATTTTGAGGGAACGCCTCCCAAAACTCATGCACGAGTATTGGAACACGAGTGTTTACCACCGGCATTCACTGTGTCTTGTTAGTGGATTCATTATGTCGGACTCACCGCAGATAACTCATAATCTGCAGTTGTTACTCCTGACAAAAACATTGCATGCGGCGCTTGTGGAAAGTTACTTGGAGTGCGCACGTCTCTCACAAGGAACGTCATGGCAGTGATTGACAAGCCAGAGGGCCAATCATTTACGCGATGATCACATAAACGATTGGCTGGTGTTTTTAAGGCCCTACCTCGTGCACAGATGATGAATATTAATATTATTTCTTTCAGTGCACCTAATAATCTTTTATCAGTTAGTAAAGACAGTTTCAAGTAATATTGTTTAATAGTGCAAAAACGTATAAAACAAAACATCCTCTATAGCACCTTTAAAGTACAATTTATTATAGCTCAGTACATGACTTGGATGATAATCAACATTAATTGTTTTCCTACCTATGTGGGGGTAATACTCAGAGCCATCATCTGCCCCTGAGGAGCCTGTGCTGTCGTGACTGGCAGATGGAGTCGAGGGTTTCAGCATCTCAGCAGTCTGCAGAAACCTGGCAACATTTTTAGGCAACAGAGTCACCAGTTTCCTATGCTGGAATTGTGAATGTCTGTAGTCCCTAAGATAATTTATTGTCTATTTGTTACCAAGGCCATGTTCAGACTGCCAGCAAAAATCTGCATTATTTGCATATCCAGATTTTATCCAGATGGGGTATTTTTTAAAGTCTGGACAGAAAATCAGATTTTTTTCAAATCTGATTCAAACCACATATGGAGGTGGTTTGAAATGCTTTTCCAGTCAGATTTTTACAGATGCATCTCAGTCTGGACACGATGAATGCTCAAATCGGATGTCAAATTGTCTTTTGCAGTTTTGCTGGTAATACTACTGTTAAAAGTATTATAAATGTAATACTTTTATTCAGCAAGGATGCATTAAATGAATAAAAAATTACAGTAAAGACATTTATATTACAATTTGAACAATGAAATATGAGACTCAAATATTTTACCGTCCACAAATTTTATATATATATATATATAAATAATCATAAATGTTTCTTGAACAGCAGATCAGCATATTAGAATGATTTCTGAAGGATCATGTGACACTGAAGACTGGAGTAATGATGCTGAAAATTCAGCTTTGATCACAGGAATAAATTACTTTGTGAAATATATTCAAATAGAAAACAGTTATTTTAAATTGTTATAATATTTCACAATATTACTGTTTTTACTGTATTTTTAATTAAATAAATGTAGCCTTGGTGAGCAGACGAAACTTCTTTTAAAAACATTAAAAATCTTAGTGGTTCCAAACTTTTGGACTGTGTATATATATATATATATATATATATATATATATATATATATATATATATTTATATATTTATTTATTTATATATATATATATATATATAGAGTAATGAAACTAACTGTTGAAATGTTGTGCTAAATGATTTCCATGTCATTATAATTTCAGCATACCTATACAAGTTGATATCAGTGAACCAGTCCTGAATCACAATCACAACGTGACATACGGTAAAGAGGAAGGCAGTGATCTGCAGAGACTAAACCAAACAGTTGGAAATGGGAAAAAGAAAAGGGAGAATTTCAGTTTACTTAAAATTACAGAATATTTTTATTATTTATATTGTAAAATGGTACATGACATATAAACTATAGAATACTACATGTAAACATCTGACATTATTAATCATATTAAAACATATACTGTAGTAATTATTAATATATAATATTATTTTATATTATACAAAATTATTAGTAAAATGGTACATGACAACAACACACCTGCATCTCCACGTATGTATGTGGAAGGTTGTATTCAGGCGGAAGCTTGCGGTCATTGTTAATAAGATGATCCAAAATAGAAGGGCTCAAAATCGGCTGAAGATGACAAAAAACATGTTATTGAGTAGCCTGCATTCTGAAAACAGCGTGGTTCTGTGTGACTCTACAGTCTGACCTGTGTGTCCAGAAAGATGACCCTCTCCTGAGTGATGTAGAAATCAATTCCACTGCTCTGGTTCCCAGCTCTCTCCTTGATCTCCTGCGTCTGAGCTCTGAATACATACGCCCTGTTTAACAGAGAATCGATAGGTGAAACGTAATAACAATGAAGTGGAATACAAGGCAAATAAATTGGTAACAAATACAGAATCATGATTCTGATGAAGGACTTACCTCTGGTCCTCCTCAGGGCTGTTAGCAGACAGGAGAGACATGATTGTGGATTTGCCAGTGCCTTGTAGCCCAATAACTCCCACTACCAACATATCCGTCTGGTCTCGCAGATACTGAGATACACAATAAACACATATTCAGCATACATTCACTCAACTATTATTAATTTATTAACAGAATAAACATGCCCTTGCCTCCATAGCGCTGTCACACCAATTCATTTGGTCATCCACCAGCTTAATGCTGTGCTTCATCTTCTCAGGGGGGAGGAGCTTAGTCTGGCCAATCACAGCTGAAAATCACATGGTGAAAGATGATTAGTTTATCACAGAAATAATCAAAAAGTAAAAACACACACACAACGGTTTAAAGCTGTGTAAATATTTGCATTGAAACTACCGCTGTCATTATAAAGATGAGTCTAATTCACCATGAAATCCAAATTCTTATTTTTTTATTTAAGTAGGTGTAGGTTTATATGTACTGTGGGCTTTTGTTATGTTTAAAAATGTCAATAAATAAAGAAGATTTGTGGTGACTTTCAAGGCTCTGACATACTTAAAGCAAAAATCAGGCCAAAATGAAGTTTATCTGGTGTTCATTTCAGGACTTTACTAGTGTTGAATTTCAGAGCTTGTGCAAACATCCTCATCTCTATGATCAGATGCTTTCTTAACTGCTGTTTTCTCATCGCTGTCATTTTTGTTGTGTTTATTTTGTGATTTAAAGGAAAGCGAGTAGCTCATATTAACATATTCATCTAAGCGTCATTTCTCCCAAAGTGATGAACGAAAAAGTACTTCGCTTTGAGTATATCGGGGCCTTAAGGAGCAAAACATGAGAAAATCACTGACGATCCACAGCTCCACCGGACGCAGCTGAGCCCATGCCTCTGTTCTGGATCTGATACACAGGTTGAGTTGGCCGCTGACCTTCCCTCTCAAGTTTGACACTTCCTGCACCTGAGGCTGAAGGAGGCACATCAGGAGTGTTCCCAGGTTTGCCCCCTTCATCTCTGGTCTTAATGAGCATGATTGGCTTTTCCAAAGACGGGGCTCCACTCGCTGGAGCACTTGATTTGGACTGAAACCGAACAAAGACAATTTTACACATCAGTAGTTTTATATAAAAAACAAACCTAAGCTATTCACTTGAATTTTTGTGTAAGATTAACAAATTATATTTATACACTTATTCGCTCTCCAGGAGGTTTAGCAAGAATAATGGGGGTCTTCTGTAGAAGAGGTCCTGTAGGTTCCTCACTCCCATCCTGAGAATATATGATAATAATAATACAACATTTCTGCCAGTTTTTCAAATTGGAGGCCAGGGACCCCCAGGGCACAAAGCGAGTTATAATAGCAAATACAATGAGTAGAAAAAATTATATCAATTATATATTTAGCTTATCATTGAAAAATCATGTTTGTGTAAGTTTAGACACAGTCTCACCCTGCGCTCACGGGGAACATAGTCTCGATCACGACTGGGGCCGGAGAGGTTTTGACCCGGCGGTCCTGGGTCTCGGTCTCGCCGTCGCCTCCTCCTCCTTCCCTGTCCGTACATACCGGGCTGACTGTGACCGGACTCCGACATGCTTGCTTGCTAAATACTAATATACTGAGTGCTGGACTTCTTACTATTATGACTATTCTTGCAGAGCTTTGAAAGCACTTTCTTAATGTTCAAAACGAATATTTGCCATTCTAACGTTTATAGTTTTTAAAAAAGGTAGGAACATTACATATCAAAACTATGACTAATGACAATTAGCTCACATATTCGGACTGTCGACAGCCATAACTTACTAATAAATGACTCGGCAATCCTAGTTTAAATAGCAATGTCGACTGACATGATGCAACTATGTAGCAACATAACCCATTTATATTCTTTCTACAATATTGTAGTATTTAAATTGAAGATGTCAGCGTCCACAGGTACCAGACTGTTGTGTGAGCCAAACGGTACGAACCCGAAAATAGACCGATGAGGAAACGCAATGTCGCCTTTTGGTTCCGATCATACTCTACAAAAAATAATTACATTATTCTAAAAATAACTTTTTGACACAATTATGATCCAAACTTGCATTTTCACGATTCAATTGCCATTTTATTTACAGAAATAATGATTAAATGAAAAAATTACAATAGAAAGCATTCAGTAACCTTGACACACCGAAAGTCTTAGCATCAGTCACGCATGGCCTTGAATCATCCCAAGAATTTGTTTTAACTATGGCAGCGTCAAAGAAAAATGCAAAAACAGGGGAATAAATATACATGTTATGTAAACATGACATTTGCATTCTTATAAAAAATGCATAGTTATAGGATAAGACAAGCCATCTGTGATAAATGTGTGACACATTTCATGTAGGCTATTTAAATTTAAAAAAAAAAAAAGGTTCCTCTTTATATTAGCTCTTTATTATGTACTAGTATTTAAATTAATAATTTGATACAATGCACTACGTTTTTACATACTTGCATGTAATTACAGCTGTAATCCATTTCTGTTACATCTATAATTACTCTGTTGACCCTGCACTTACACCATAACCCACACTTAAAGGTGCTAAAGAGGATCTTTTCGTTGACTGAGAATCCAAAGACTGTTAGTGAGTTTTTGAAATGAGCACATGCGTAAGAACAACCCCCCTCCTTCACAGCTCATTTCAAGGGAACGCCTCCCAAAACTCATGCACGAGTATTGGAACACGAGTGTTTACCACCGGGATTCGCTGTGTCTTGTTAGTGGATTCATTATGTCGGACTCACCGCAGGTAACTCATAATCTACAGTTGTTACTCCTGACAAAAACATTGCATGCGGCGCTTGTGGAAAGTTACTTGGAGTGTGCACGTCTCTCACAAGGAACGTCATGGCAGTGACTGACAAGCCAGAGGGCCAATCGTTTACGCGATGATCACACATAAACGATTGGCTGGTGTTTTTAAGGCCCTACCTCGTGCACAGATGATGAATATTAATATTATTTCTTTCAGTGCACCTAATAAATAGTCTTGTATCAGTTAGTAAAGACAGTTTCAAGTAATATTGCAAAAATGTATAAAACAAAACATCCTCTTTAGCACCTTTAAACCTAACCAGACCACCAAACCTGACCTTAACCTTACCCGTATCTCACCTCAATAGCAGCAAAACCTTTTTCCAAGACAACATGAACACACTGAGCACATTCTACCTAACATTTTTTATGTAAACACTTAGTAGTTAAAGACATGTAATATAAAGTGTAATTTAAAAAAAGCACTATAGTCAGTGTCATTTTCTTTGTGAAATATCTGTAAATGCAAAAATAAAATACATTTCAAACTGTGTTTTCAATTCTGAAATGATGTGATGTTTTAAAGGGAAAATATTATGAATGTGTTATATTGACTTTATATGTAATGCATACAAAAAAGTATATATTTTGAAGCACTTTTGTCTACATGATGAAAGTCAGTGGGGCCCAAAACAACACTGAACCTCACTTTCATTTCATTATTCAAATGTTGCCCAAGAAATTCAGGTAACACTTCACAACAAGGTTTAGCTTGTTAACATAATCCATAGGTTTCATGTCAACATGAAGATTTTACATCAATCATTTATTAATCTGTGATATTATTTTCTCACTATAGGCTAATGTGTTAAAAACAAACATAAATTATC
Source organism: Chanodichthys erythropterus (assembly GCF_024489055.1). Lineage (NCBI taxonomy): Eukaryota > Metazoa > Chordata > Actinopteri > Cypriniformes > Xenocyprididae > Chanodichthys > Chanodichthys erythropterus. The sequence continues at coordinate 30,064,817 of NC_090222.1, forward strand.
ATCAATCAGTACTATATTAATACAAGTATATTCATCAAGATTAATAAATGTTGTAAAAATGTTTTTGTTAGTTTGTCATACCTTCATAACGCGCCATATAAATAAATGTGACCTTTCCAAAATTTGTACTTTTCCTCCTTGAGGTCAAGTTCTTAACATTCTGCTTAACAAATGTACTTTCTGG